>NC_138552.1:136328181-136620681 GCF_964273705.1 Natrix helvetica | reverse complement strand
TTCAGGAAATGCAGCTGAGGATAGCAAGAGAAGGCAAACGGCTGGATCTCTCTGATAGGATTTCCCGCTAGAGACAACCACCTCAGATTGTCCAAAGAAGAAGTAATGCAGGAAGGTACAACCGGGAGCAAATTGAAGCTCAGATCTAAGAACTGAAGACGGCTGAGATTTTGAGTCCCCCATCTCACCTTTCGGATCTGATTTTGTCTCAGGGAGAGGATCTGCAGATTAGGCAGATAAGCCACATCTTGGCTATTTAATTCTGGCAAAAGATTGACACTCAAATCCAGATGTTCCAGAAGCTCCGGCAGACATTCAGGGAAGGAAGTGAGGTTTTGATTCTGCATCTGTAGGCTGATTGATATCTGGTTCCTCAGCTCCTCACAAGGCAAGCTAGTAAGGTTTATATTTTCCTCCCAGACGTTCTGCTGAATCAGCAGGAACGGGGCCTTTGCGTCTTCTGGTAGGGCAGGACCTGCCTTCTCTGTGGGCCTAGCTGTGATGATTCTGACAAGCACGACTACACAGGCCAGGAAACTGGACATTGTGGTCCTTTAAAAGCACCTTGGGTATGAGGAGGGAGCTGTTTTCAAAGGATATGCTAAGGGAGGAAAACAATATTGAGTACTACCAGCAGTTAATTTCCACTATTTTACAATGTCCATTCATTGAAATATCATAAGAAGCTGACCTCATAGTGGGAAGAGGAAAAATGCAATTGGATTTGGTCTTGGAATCCAGCCAGAGGCTCTCTTAAGTGGCAGATAGATATTAACCACTAATTTGGATGGCTACTTTTTATTTATTAGAGTTTTATCCTGCCTTTATTACTTTTATAAATAGCTCAAGGTGATGAACATACACAATACTTCTCCCTCCTATTTTTCCCACAATAGACAACCATGTGAGGGTGAGTTGAATCACCCTACATCTTCATACATACACCTACATGTATATGAGTGAACAAAGGGGAAAGAGGGTGGGCTCAGGGAGAGTGCCTGGGCCAAAGTCAACCAGCTGGCTTTCCTGCCTAAAGCAGGACTAGAAGTCACACACTCCCAGCTTCTAGAATAATAGAATAGAATAGAATGGAATGGAGTGGAGTGGAGTGGAATAGAATGGAATGGAATGGAGGGGAGGGGAGTTGAGTGGAGTGGAATGGAGGGGAGGGGAATAGAATAGAATGGAATGGAGGGGAGTGGAATAGAATGGAATGGAATGGAGGGGAGGGGAATAGAATAGAATGGAATGGAATGGAATGGAGGGGAGGGGAGTGGAATAGAATGGAATGGAATGGAGGGGAGGGGAGGGGAGTTGAGTTGAGTGGAATAGAATAGAATAGAATGGAATGGAATGGAATGGAAGGGAGGGGAGTGGAATAGAATAGAATGGAATGGAATGGAATGGAGGGGAAGGGAGGGGAGTGGAATACAATAGAATAGAATGGAATGGAGGGGAGTGGAATAGAATGGAATGGAATGGAGGGGAGGGGAATAGAATAGAATAGAATGGAATGGAATGGAGGGGAGGGGAGTGGAATAGAATGGAATGGAATGGAATGGAGGGGAGGGAGGGGGAGTGGAATAGAATGGAATGGAAGGGAGTGGAATAGAATAGAATGGAATGGAATGGAGGGGAGGGGAGTGGAATAGAATAGAATGGAATGGAATGGAGTGGAGTGGAATAGAATAGAATGAATGGAATGGAATGGAGTGGAGTGGAGTGGAGTGGAGTGGAGTGGAGTAGAGTAGAGTAGAGTAGAGTAGAGTAGAATAGAAGAGAAAAGAATAGAATTAGAATAGTTGGAAGGGACCTTGGTGGTCTTCTAGCCTACCCCTTGCCCAGGCAGGAAACCCTATATCATTTCAGATATTAATATCACTACACCAAACTGACTTGTCCACTATTTAGCCAATTATTTACTCTCCACTAACATTCATTCAGACTATAGACATGTACGTTCACATATTATATGGCTATCAATCTAGAAGTACGTTCGGGGAGTGCAACTAACTTTATTGTACTATTTAATAATTTAATCCAGTGCTAAACCTGCCTTGCAATTTTTCAAAAGTTTCCGTTCTTTGGAAAAAAGGACTTTTTCTTTTTTGACTCTGTTCTTGGAGCTTCATAAACTTTCACCTTTATTTTGCACGTTTGAGTAAACTTTATAATTGAAGGTGGTGGCGCGGATTACAGCGGTTTACTCTTTGTATAGCTGCATATCCTATCTTCATTCTGAAACATCCTTGGTCTCATCATAAAGTAAAAACAAAATACCCTTCTAATGCTTTTGGGTGGGGCTGGGGGGTGTTAATGAAAGTACAGAAATCCAGCAAGATGGCAAACTGCTGAAGAGAGGATTGTACAATGTGGCTGGCAAATCATACATACACATCTTGACCAGCATATAAGTGTAAGAAACACACACACACACACACACACCGGTCTCCATTTCTAAAGTAAATTCCTTTAAATTGAAAAAGACAGGCAGCTTGATCTGTGTTCATTGGAATAAATACATTTAAGATATTACATTCATGTATTGACTGTTGTAACGTCAGCAACAGATTCTATCAACACCAAAGGGATGATTTTTGTTCAACAACAATGCTTTGCAGTCTCCAGATAAGCAGCCACAACTTTGCCACCAGCCCCAAAGATTGATTTCAGAGCCCCTTTTGCAATGCTCCAAAAATCTGACTTGTCTCTACCGAAACAAATCTTGCGGGTGAAGCCTCAATATCAACCTATCTCACCAGACTTCTTGTTCAGAAAAAGCAAGCCTCAGTTCTCTTCTCCTGCGGGACACGAGGCTGAGAACAATGCCAGTAACATCCAGCCTGGAGCAAGAGAATATGGGACACTTGCAGAACTCCCCTTTAACATGGAAGCGAGAAGAACTCACCTGTGCAGCCCTATTGTCCACTCCACCTGAGTCAATCTCCTCTTTTATTTAGCCAGATTAGATCTTGAACACCACCCTCTGAATCAAGGGGGACTATACTGCCTCCCTCTTCACCATCAGTCTCTCTTTGAACTTATCCAGCAGCAGAGTGTCTTGGGGAGAGGTTCAGTGTCGGTCCCTCTCCCTGATTTCCCAGCACTTGCTTTATGCATTCCAGTGACTCAGAGCTGACGCATCAGTAGCTGTGCTCGCTTGCTCCTGGCCCCTTCAGCCCCCCCACACCAACCCCCCAGTGTCTGTTTCTGGGTGTGAGAGATGTATTGTTCTACATCTCCCCAGATGCCAGCCTGGGCCAGCCCACACCCTCTGTAGTCTTAACCTCCCCAAAAAACCCTCCCCCCTCATTCTTTGAGTGGAGATGGGCAGCTCCGTTCACCAGTTAGTTGCTTCCTGTCTGTTTGGCTAGCTGGCCGGCTTGGGTGGGGAGAAAAAGAGCAGTATCGTTGCCTTCTGCAGCCGGAAGAGAAAAGAGGTGGGCAGCAGAGGGGAGATGAAAGCTTGGTGGGGAACGCCTGTTGACAAGCTTTGCTCCCCAAAGAAGCAAAATATCTCGCTTCAACTTCCCTTCAGCTGTTGTTCATAAAGGAACAAAATTGTATTATGGCTGACAGTTTGTATAAACTCTGCTAATAGCTGTATAGTCAACAAACCATGGCTAAGCTGACAACTTTTATTTTATTCATTTCTATATTTTTCTCCTGCCTTTATGCTTTTTCTTTTTTCTTTTTAATTGGCCAAATGTGATTGGACACACAGGGAATTTATCTCGGTGCGTAAGCTCTCAATGTACGTTCAATAACAAAGTGATAGGTCTTATATCACAGATCATAGTTACAACCATTAATCATAAGATACAACATTATTTTTATAAGTAACACAAGGCAGTGAAATATTTACTAGTCCTTCCTCTTACTTTCTCCACAACAAAGTGAGGATGGATTGTGCTGAGAGAGAGTGACTGGCCCAAAATCACCCAACTTTCATGCCTAAGGCAGGACTAGAACTCACAGTCTCCTGGTTTCTAATTTGGTGCCTTCATCACTAGACCAAACTGGTAAGAAGTGAATTGTGGGATCAATATAGGAATGCAGTTTCCAAATGCAAGCAGCAAGCTTTATAGCAGGGGTGAAATTCGGCAGGTTCTGACAGGTTCCGGAGAACCGGTAGTGGAAATTTGGAGCAGCTCGGAGAACTGGCAAATGCCATCTCTGACTGGCCCCAGAGCAAGGTGGGAATGGAAATTTTGCATTATCCTTCTCCCAGGATTGGGGAGGGAATGGGGATTTTGCAGTATCCTTCCCCTGCAACGCCCACCAAGCCATGTCCACAGAACCAGTAGTAAAAAAAAAAAAGAATTTCACCACTACTTTATAGTATATGTGGATAAGTGTAATGAGCCCATCATTTTATAAGGGAGGGGAAAAAAGGAAGATAAAGGTATCAGAGCGTGGTTAAAAAGATAATAGGCCCTTATTCTGCCAACTTTTTTTTTTTTGCTTTCAAAATTGCTCCTATCTGTACATCTTTTATATATTTAGCCTGCGGGCACTCCTGGAATTTTAAGGGGACCAATTTAAAAGGAATAATGTTGAATAGAATTGTTTGTGGCATGCTGTTACTTGGCTCAATTAGCCTTCAGTTACCTCACTTCCATTTAAAACAACTGAAAACCAGGTTTTAAAAAAATTGGGCTACTGCTACAATTCTTTGAATAATATTTAATTTCTCTATGCCGGTATCAGTTCCCACCCTTTTTTAGCTGCTTTTTATAAATGGAAGTAATTTTGGGGTTTGGCTAATTGTTGTGTTGTGTTTTGTGTGCATAGATTTAAAACTGAAGGAGGAAAGATAAAGGAAAGGGGTAGCTGTCAATGGGGAAAACCATCAGGCAGCTATGCTCAAAGGGAAACCTGCAGTTTAGGGGCAGGATTTATGAGCTCACAGAATAGCCTTTAGTAACAGAGGAATGCTGACTTTGAGAACAGATGCTAACATCTCCTTATCTTCGTCCATGTCAGTCAGTATCAAGGAAGCTTTGAGACATACCAGCTTGCCCACACGTATAAGGGAGATAGCTTAATGGTGCTGTCTGGAGACATTTGACTCTGTCCCCTTGCTGTAAACAGACCTGCTTGTACTTTTGGAACAACCTTTTAAAGTTACAAGAATAAGCTGATATTACCCAACACTGTTCAAATATTTTATCAGCTCTGAAAGCTTCTGACTCTGGTGAATTCTTCCCCCAGCCAAGGAAGACAAAGTCCAAAATAGCACCCTGAAGTAAGTAATTGTGAGAAACTTCAAGTTTTAAGCATACAAGACACCTGCTCACCTGGTCCAGTGGTGGGATTCAAACTTTTTTACTACTGGTTCTGTGTGTGTGACTTGGTGGGCATGGCATGGCTTGGTGGGCATGGCTTGGTGGGCATGGCTTGGTGGGCATGGCTTGGTGGGCATGGCTTGGTGGGCATGGCAGGGGAAGGATACTGCAAAATCCCCATTCCCTTCCAATCAGCTGGGGCTCAGGAGGCAGAGAATAGATGGGTGCAGGGCCAGTCAGAGGTGGTGTTTACCAGTTCTCCAAACTACTCAAAATTTCAGCAACTGGTTCTCCAGAACTGGTCAGAACCTGCTGAATACCACCTCTGACCTGGTCCTACATGAATGTTTAACCATGGCCCAAGATTTATCTGAGATTTAAAGGTGCAGCTACGTATTGAACTTATAGGGTCCAGAGACACTGAAAATAAAGACATTATGATTGGCACTTTAGTTTTCAGCATACAAGTATTGCATTTATTTGTTTTTAATAAACAAAAGTGAGATGGGGCAGGAAATTTGGTAGCCAACAAGGGAATTGATAATAGACAGCCCTTGGTGCTATATTGTGGGAATGTAAGTTTGTGTACCATGCCAGTTGGCATGGTGTTAATATCCAGACTCTAAATGGAATCAGTCATAGTAGCTCATGAAAACTATACTAATTCCCAACTTTAAAAATATTTCTCCTTCCACAAGTTTCAATAAATACAAAGGCACACAACATATGAATAAATTCAACCACATTTCCAACTGGCAAAACAATTACCATTTTAGACCAAGCCAAATAAAAAAAATACTAAACAATTCCTGGAAGTTTGACATTTAGACAAATCTACAATTAACAGGCTCATAGAGATAAACAAGATTTACACATTATTTAGATAATAATAATAATAAAAAAGGAAACAAAAAAGACCAGAATACATCCTTTCCAGCAGCCAATACCCAGATAACACAAGGTAAACAATCTACAGAAAACCACACCCTCACCAATATTGCAGGACAAGCTATTGTATATAAACATGGAGCAAAACCCCACATTCTCTGGCACTGATAACTTTATATAATTGGGTAATTAAGTGTCTGTAAGCAAGCAAGTTCAGAGAGAACCAAGGATTCCATAGTTACATCCTGAGCAATATACATAGCTATTGTTTGATAAGACATATCAAACAAAGACATATATTTATCTCATCCTTCTGTCTTAATGCTCCAAAGGTAGGAATCCTCATTTTTTATGTGTGCTGGTACATTTTGAAATGTTAGAAAATGTGGGGGATGCACATCACCCTGCAATGGAGACCAAGAGGGAGGTCACGGTGTCACAAGCAATGTTGTGAAACAAGCCATATCTTTTTCCTATCACATGTATACCTTAAAGGAGCAGAGCTTGCAATGCATTGCTGCAACACCGCTTCAGTCATGCTAAAGAAAGGAATGTGAACTTGTAAACACACTCATAAAATGTCTATTGTGTGTGGTTTGCATATGCCTGAAGTAGCAGCCATGGAAACCTCAATCAGCATCTGCTTCACCAGGCCAGCTGGCAGGAACGATGCTGGCCATAGTTTCCTAGCATTTCTCGTAAGATGTTCCCCATTCTCCTGCCCCTCTTTTATTTGTGTGTCCCCCCCCCCATCAAAAGCACTGGCATGAAGTTACTCCCTATTTTCATTTTCTAAAAATGACTCTGACCCCCCGATTTGGAAATAAAGGCAATACTGGAAACTGGCATTTTTCTTTGCAGGATGCCAACTTCTCTTGAAAAAAAAAATTTAAACAGTTGGATAGATCAGAAAATCTGGCGGGCACACATTTAAAAAGTGAAGTGTGGCAAGAAAATGGAATGACTTACTTGGGTCCCTTCCTGTACTTTTCAGAAGATTGCTCAAAATGCAGAGGGATATATACTCCCTCACCTCAAATAATAACAGGTAAGACATGACTGATTTCTACATGCTGTTCATGTAGAAAATGAAAACGCAAACTGGTTAATGATGGAGTTTTAATAAAAGGTATCCAGATGATAAAGGAATGAGGCATATGCCAGTTCTGTTTAAAGGATTCCTCAGTGCTGAGAGAAAAGCATGAATTGTTTCACATTATGCTTATCTCTTTTATTACAGCGTTAGTTAATTCTCATATAACCATACCAAAAGTATCTTAAAACAAGAAAAATGAGAAGATAACTTATTTCACTGGGAGCGTCCATTTGGAAGTTGTTATAATCCAAACAGATTGGGCAACCAGGTCAAACAAGGCTAAATTTTAGGCTGAGCCATTAATGAAATAGTTTGCATATGACTGTATTTTCGTGCAATCGAGTGTTCTATAAAGTGCTTCGGTATTGGAAGACACTCTGAATTATAAGGCAGCCAACCCCAGTTTAAAGCACCCATATAAATGGAGGGGAAGTTAAGCATGACTTAATGTATCTTATGAACACAGTCTTTGTTTGAGGTTAATAGTTAAGTTGGAAGGGAGTATATCAGGGGTGTCCAAACTTGGGAACTTTAAGACTTGTGAACTTCAACTCCCAGAATTCCCCCAGCCAGCATAGCATAGCTGGCTGGGGAATTCTGGGAGTTGAAGTCCACAAGTCTTAAAGTTCCCAAGTTTGGACACCCCTGGAGTATATAGTATCATTGGCCTGAATCGCAAAACGGACATGTGAATGAGTGGCTGACTACTAACTGTCAAAAAGGAGGAGGTGCAACAATTAAGCAAGACATAACAGGGTTCACACTACTGAAGAATAAAATGGCCTTGGTTTGCTCACCTGCAGAGGATGTCTTGGAGTTCCATATAGTAAAAAGCATATACAAAAAGAGGAGGTCAAAGAGCATGAGGCAGACCCAGAAGACAATGGAGAGACAACATCCAAGACATGCTACAACAGAAGGTGCCAGAAGAGCTAGAAACAGAACTCTATATCTTTCTTGACCCCGATCTGTAAAAGAGGAAGTAAAGAAGACATTTATATCTCCTTTAAAAAAAAGTGTCCTTGAGATTCTTCATACATTTACACAAAAAGTTTTAAGATGTTGCAGGGGTAATGAGTGGAAGTATCAAGCTTCAGTCTCAAATGCTTTTTTAGGTTTGGCTGAAGGATCTTCCTTATCATGCAGAGAACATTCTCTGAATCAGTTTGTTTTAGTGGTCAAGGCACCAGACTAGAAAATGGGAGAATGTGCGTTCTAATGCCACCTTAGCCATGGAAGGCAACTGAGCGACTTTGTGTTAGTCACTGCCTCTCAGCACAACCTATTTTCACAGGATTGATGTTGTGGGGAAAATAGGAGGAGGAAAATGTGTTGGATATGTTTGCTGCCTTGAGAGATGTGCAAAAACAATGCAGGTGGGATATAAATAAAATAAAAATAAATAAAAATAAGTAGCCAACAAGTTGTTGTTGATCTATTGTGTTCTAATAGTGTTCCAATATCTCAAGGGTTGCCACAAAGAAGAGGGAGTCAAACTATTTTCCAAGGCACCTGAGGGCAGAACAAGAAGCAATGGATGGAAACTAATCAAGGAGAGAAGCAACTTAGAACTGAGGAGAAATTTCCTGACAGTTAGAACAATTAATCATTGGAACAGCTTGCCTCCGGAAGTTGTGAATGCCCCAACACTGGAAATCTTTAAGAAGATGTTGGATAGCCATTTGCCTGAAACAGTATAAGGTTTCCTGCCTAGGCAGGGGGTTGGATTAGAAGACCTCCAAGGTCTCTTCCAACTCTGCTATTGTATTGTATTATTGGAAAGTATAAAGTTTCCAATATCACAGATGCTGGAGCCCTTGAAAGCAGTGGGCCCTCTATTCAAAGTAATCTAGGGTTATATAAAATGAGCAAGAATCATTTTTCAATACATTTATTCACTATATTTATCAAGTCTTTTATGATATATTTTTGGGAATGGTATGACATTCTTTACGAGAATCATTCAGTGTGTTGATTTCTACACAAAGCCCTGGTTAATGGCACTGTTTTTGTTTTGGGAAATTAAGAAAAAAATGCATTAAAATTGTTGCTTTTGCCACTGAATGTGGATTCCTATCTTGCTAATGTATAGAGAAAATATTTATTTCTTTATCAAGGGCTGAATCATTCTGATAAAAAATTATTTGGTTTAGGGACTATAGTGGTTTTTGAGTAGTAGCAAATAATATTTTCTTGCCATGTGCCATTTCCATGAATACAATATTGTAAAGTTTGAATCTTTTAGATTGGTCTGCTTCCCCCCCTCCCCAAGAGATTTTAAAATAAAACTAAAGGTACTTCCCTTCAAAAGTAAACCAAGTGGCTTAAAAGATACTCATGCCTGATTTGTGGGGGGAAAAAGGGAACAATTAACCAACTTTGCAATTCTGTGCCCAATGAAACCGAAGTGAAGCCTCCCTCCATTTGTAAGGTCAAATTTCTAAATAAACCTACCAATCAACAAAGGGATTCTTTAAAAAATGCAATTGTCACAAAATGCTTTTCCTCGTATTATATGAATGTTGAATCAGTTTGGTCTTCCTTCTTTGTTTAAAATGGGTCTGTTCCAGAGGTAGGTTGCTCCCGGTTTGCCCAAACTGGTAGTGGTATTTTGGCCTGGGTCGTAGAACCGGCCGTGACCCAGGCTGGCCACGCCCCTGAACCGATTACCTGGTTGCCGTGTCATTGCCGGCATGTTGTTTAGTAGTGCACACACGTGCACAGTTCACTGTAAATTGTTCTGCGCATGCGCGAAGAACAATTTACATTAAACTGTGCACACGCACGTAGCAAAACGGTAGTATAACCGGGAGCAACCCACCTTTCGTCTGTTCCCTAGCTAATGCCGCCATGAGCCAAGATCTTCTATTAAGCAGCATAAGGAACACATCCAATGGCGGCTGTTAGCTGAGCTCTTCCCATCTCAGACAGCAAAAGACAGTCTTAAAACAGTACAATAGGTACAAGGAGTGCCAGAAATATATTGCCCTGTAGGTCTCTTCTATTTATGAAAACCCCTCCCGAATATACAGGCCTCAGACATCCATCTTTCCCTCGTGTAGCCAATAATTATGCTCTGGAATGTTGCCGCTGAAAGCCTGAATTCTTTATTGACACAGGAAGATAAACAGAACCCAGCAGCCCGTCCCAAGAGGAGATGGTACCCTGCTTCAGAGAAGAATTCCTCTTCCCTCTTCCTCCCCCCCCCCCCATCAGCAAATACCGAGGGTCCTTCTCAACCTCAAGACTTATACAAGGTGAAATCTGGAGTTGAGAGGCATTCCCAGGATGTCCCAAGGATTAGTGAAGTTTCAAGTAGCTGAACAACAAATTGTGAAATTTCAAATAGCTGAAAACATCCAATGTTTTTTTTAAAAAAAATCTAAATTAAAGTTTCACATAGGCAAAGGATCCGGGTACTCCATGGGAAGTTTTGAAGCCCCTTTTAATCCAGGCTTGAAATGAAAGGAATATCCAACATGTAAAATCTCTCAGAATTCACTTTCAGAAAAAGAGGCAATTTTTCCACTCCCCTCACAGATATTCTTATTCATCAGGACCACAGTTTCATGGTGCCCTCCTTTTCCCTCCTACTCTCTTATGGCTTTTCTTTCTTCTTCTTCCTGTGTATTTAGCTCAGGGTCAGGATATTCATTTCAGTTTGAATGAAGGGCACAAATGGAGAACTGTTTAAAATAAACAGAAGCATATGGCTGTAAGATTACCCATTTATTTAGGAAATGTATACACTATCTTAATCCAACTGCATTCTAGGCAGCCCACCATGTACAGAGAATAATGCATTCTAATATATATTATTATATATTATATGTAGAAAATAATATATACTAATAACAATAGCACAATACTATAAATATAGACAAAATATAATTATAAAAAAGCCCTAAAAGTATATGGTTCCAGATGCAGAAGGCTCCATAATCTGTGTTTTATCTGGAATTATTATATTTTTATCCTGCCTCCAATATATGGAGTGGAAGCCTGGTGATAATGGGTCTAAAACAAGAAACCGAGAGAATAAAAAAGATACTCACACTTCTGAGTGAGTTCTGGTTTGTAGAGTATTCCTAGACTTTCATTTGTATAAATCAAATGGCGTAACTTTTGTGACAGTTTCATTTATTTTACAAAGAGTACCTCTATGGATTTCAATTACCTTATTATTCCAAATAACTCTCTGGAGATAAAAGGACAAAGCTGTAAGTGAAATCCTGAAGGTGACAATCTCAAAAGAATGCTGGGAATATTAACTGAAAATATTAACTGAAGGGGAAAAGATTCCAAATTGTGTTTGATGCAGTAAATTACCTTGTAATTCCTCAGTATCAAATCCCCTGTCCTTCAATTTAGTTTCATCAACTTTATCACTACCGTAGTAATTGAAATAAAATGTCCAAACAATTGAAACAGTTTAAAAGCATTTCAGAATTTATTTTATTTGATTGCAGCTAAAACATAGCAAAACATTAATAAAGCTAATTTTAATCACTATTCTACAAAACCTGCAAAATTCAGAAACTGCTGAAGCATTTTATAGTAAAAAAAAGCGATAATTAAAAAAGGACAAAAATATGATAGACAGTAGGAACAAAACAAAAGCCCTTTTGATTAAAATGAACTGGATTCTCTTTGGAGCAGATGATACATTTAGAATTTTGAAAAAGTCTCCCTCCAAAATGTTTATAAAATGGCTGCTATAGGGTGCAAAGCCAGTCGTAAGAAATCCCATTTAGAGCAAGGCAAACTTATGATGCTGAAAATAAACAAATTAATTTTTCATTCTACACACTTACACTTACTCACCCTTTATTTTTGCAACGTGAGATCCATTCACCTGTGTTATGCATGCCTCTCCCACTTGACTTAATCAGGCACAAATATAAGGAAATCTAAATCTATGTAAATTGACCCTTGAAAAAATTATCGAAACATTTTTGGTTGCAATTGTATGGACAAGCCCCTGCAGTTTTTTTGGCAAGATTTCAGAAGTGGTTTGCCATTGCCTACTTAGGGCTGAGAGAGAGGACCGGCCCAACGTCATCCATGCTTAGGCAGCACTAAAACTCACAGTCTCCTTGTTTCTAGCCTGGTGCCTTAACCACTAGACCAAACTGATCATTAAAAATTACTATGCTAATATATACTATATTCATCTTTCATTTCTGCTGTCTTGTCATCTTTTCCCATGAAATATCAGTTATAACACATAGTGATACATCCATGAGATACATTGTATCTTAGTACCTAAAACAACATTAACCTATAATTATGTAGGGGCAAATAATGCTAGGAAAAATAATGAAATTGAATGCCCAATTATTTAGATACTAATTTAATCAAGAAAAGGTCAAAGGTATGGGAAAAATCCCTTCATTCAAGGATAACAGGGACGAAGAATCTGGCGGAGTGGTTGGAGTGCAGTACTGCAGGCTATTTCTGTTGACTGTCAGTTGCCTGCAATTTGGCAGTTCGAATCCCACCAGGCTCAAGGTTGACTCAGCCTTCCATCCGGTTTACAGTAAGCAATATGCTGACTCTTTAACCTGCTTAGAGAGGGCTATAAAAGCACTGTGAAGTGGTATGTAAGTCTAAGTGCTATTGCTATTGCTACGGCGGTTCAAATTCTTAGCACAGGTCTCTTGCGTGAGCAGGGGGTTGGACTAGGTGACCTCCAAGGTCCTTCCAACTGTTACTGTTTTATCTCTCAAGCAACTACCATAAGCTCTAGCCACATATGCAATAAAATTGGAATCCAGCCACTAGAGAGCAGTGTTACGTATTTAAGTTTTAACAGACCAGAAAATGTCTTCCTCCCTTTTTTCTTAGCACATATGGACAATTCTTGCTTCTACTTCTCTCCACTGTAACCACTAGTGGAAGAACCAGCCAGGAAGAATAGAGAGGAAAACATTGTTCCATGTTTGTGTCAAAATAAGTATCAGTAATTGAATAATTGCTCTCCTTCCAGAGCAGGAGCCTTTCCAGAAAGTTTAAGACAATCTATTAACACCAATTAAGGTCTACAACACACTGTGAAATAAGTTGGCTCAAGAATTCATATAGCTCTAAGAATAAGCTTCCAGAAACATTCCAGTTCCACAAGCTCTTTTGAAAGCAAGATATGCTTTGGGTTTGGATTAGTTTTCTTCTCCAGTGCTCCAGATTAGTGCAAAGGATAAACATTATTTCCAAAAGAATATACTTCCCATAAATACATTATTTGTGTTGCAAGAAGACTGGTTGGGCAGCAGGCAGCTCTCTTTAGAACAATGAATTACATTGACTGGAAAAGCTGTAAAGGACAGTGATTCAGTGTTGACAGGTGTGCAAAAGGGGACAGTAAGAGACAACTGGGCTGCGCTCCAACAGATTGGCACGCTAAAATGTTTTCATTTTTTGTTAAGAAATACCTTTTACTTTAATTCAGGAGATTCTTAAAATAAATATAAAACCGAAACCAGAAGCTTTCTTTTTGGGTTTCATGGACCAAAAAAAAAAAAGCTAGAATGTTTTCAGAAGAGTCTTCTATTATGCAATTAGTTGCCTTATTCATGGAATTTTGTGGAGGCTTCATCTGACAATCTTCCATTTATAATTCTGTCTCTTTCCACCATCAGCCTCCCTCTCCCAATGGTCATGGAAGAGAAGACAACAAGTAGAACATTGATTTTTGATCAGAACGTGAAAGGCCCTCCGTCTTGATGCCAAAGGCCGATGCTTTGCTTCACAGTATGCCCGCTTCCTCTTTATCGATTTTTATTAAAGGAATCAGGCAGGAGGTACCAAGGAGCCATCTAAGCAGAGCACCATCACTTCTGGCCCTTCTCTGCAGTCCAGAAAAAGCTTCTGATTCCCTTTCATTCCCTTCCACCGGTTAATTTATGGAACAAGTCTTCATCCAACGTCTCATTCTGGTCTTTGGAACGGGTTGACAGGAAAATGTAGCCGCCAATGTATTCATGAACCACTTTGCAATTCGCACTCAGGCAAGCAAATGCGATAGATACGTTCTGATCGAACTCAATGGCAACCTGAAGGGGAAAGACAATTGAAATACCAAAAGTATAAATGCTGTGGTTGCAGTTTTCTTACTGCTCTAGGTTCATTAGTGTGAAAAGAATCACATGAGGCACAAATTCCTTAAGGTTAAATTTGGTATATCCTAATCAGGGGTGGGTTTCTCCCGGCATTACTGCCGGTTCGGTGTGCGTGCGTGCACATTTGCACAAAAATAGGTCTGCGCGTGCGCAAAACGTAGAAAAAGGGAAAAAAAATTAAAGTGGTGCAATTACAATTGTTCTGCGTATGTGCAGAACTGAAAATCAAGATGGTGCCCCCATAGGAGAACCAGTTCGGGGGTGTGGCAGATTTGGGTTGCTGTCAGTTCCAGAGTCCCAGGATGCCAAATCACGACCGGTTTGGCTGAACCAGTCCGAACCACTAGGAACCCACCTCTGATTCTAATGCAATGTTTCTCAACCTCAGCAATTTTAAGATGTGTGGGCCTGAACTCCCAGAATTCCCCTAAACAGCTTTCTGGGATTCGTTCCACATGTCTTTAATGTTGCGGAGGTTGAGAAACACTGACCTGTCCTAATGGCTCACTTTCTAAAATTTTGTTTTCTAGGGAAAACATTCCTTTTTATTTTAATTAGATTAATTAGAATTCTTTATTGGCCACGTGTGATTAGACACACAAAGAATTTGTCTCAGATGCATAAGCTCTCAGTGTCATCATCATCATCCTCTTTTGATCCCATAATCCCTTGCAGGGTGGCGTCTGGGCAACTGGATGAAGCTGAGGTTTTACTGGCCGGATGCCCCTCCTGTCGCCAATGGGGTTTTATTCAGCAGATATATTCTCAGTGTGCCCAGAGAGAGAAATATCTACCTCTACCTAGGATTGAACTAAGCTTTCGGTGTACATACAATAATAGTGATACATAGTGATTTTCCACCGAGCATCAGAAGTGACAGAAAGGAGAAGCTGTTTAATCCTATTCCCTGTTGGGACTGCTGACTTAAAACCTCCCTTCTTTCAATCTTTCCACATTTTCCAGGAAAGACTCTTGAGGGATTTTTCCCCCCTGCAGGGAGAAAAATCAGTTTTGAAAGGATAATTCAGAATGGACCCATGACAGTTTCCTGGGATTCTTCATGCACCTGCTATAGCTAGCATCATCATCATAGACCTTTTAAAACGAATATTTCTGTGGCTTTCCCCTTTTTTGATATTGGCAACTTTTCCTGCAATATTGCAATTCAATAGAGAAAAATCAAACCTTGGGGGGGGGTGGTCACCAGTGTGCCTTGTCTCACCCCAATTCAAAATAGAAACTTTAGAATACAAACTTTATTCTGAAACTTTCTCCTAAATGCAGAAATACATTTTGGTTGATAGCAGTGATGAGAAAGCATTTAGGCCATAGGGGGAACCACAGAGACCTATTTCATATATTAATGGAGATGCTAATTCATGGCCGTGAGAAATATCAACAACCTCAGATACGCAGAGGATACCACTCTAATGGCAGTAAGTGAAGAGGAACTAAAGAGCCTCTTGATGTGGGTGAAGAAGGAAAGTGCAAATATTGGCTTGAAACTCAACATTAAGAAAACTAAGGTCATGGCGTCCGGTCCTCTCAATTCCTGGCAAATAGATGGGAGAAAAGATGGAGGTAGTGACAGATTTTACTTTCCTGGGTTCCAAGATCCCCGCAGATGGGGGCTGCAGCCAAGAAATTAAATGACGCTTGCTCCCAGTGAGGAAAGCTATGGCAAATCTAGACAGCATACTAAAAAGCAGAGACATCGCCCTGCCAACAAAAGTGCGTATAGTCAAAGCTATGGTTTTCCCCGTTGCAATGGATGGCTGTGAAAGTTGGACCATAAGAAAGGTTGAGTGCCAAAAAATTGAGGCCTTTGAACTATGGTGCTGGAGAAGACTCCTGCGAGTCCCTTGGACTACAAGGCAATCAAACCGGTCAGTCCTAGAGGAGATCAACCCTGACGGCTTTTTAGAAGGTAAGATCCTGAAGATGAAACTCAAATACTTTGGCCACCTAATGAGAAGGAAGGACTCACTGGAGAAGAGCTAATGCTGGGAATGATGGAGGGCAAAAGAAGACAGAGAATGAGGTGGCTGGATGGAGTCACTGAAGCAGTCGGCATGAGCTTAAATGGACTCCAGGGATGGTAGAGGACAGGAAGGCTTGGAGGAACGTTGTCCATGGGGTAGCGATGGGTGGGACACAACTTCGCAACTAACAACAACAATTCATGGCATATTACTATTCATAAGCAGTCACATATGGGGCTGGGTGATGGCATTTGATTTAGCTTGTTGCCTATAATTTACCTCTCTGGAAGGCAGCATAGGAAAAGATACCTCAAAAAAGACTTTCATTATACAGTTGTTGTGTCTTAACACAAAACTCCAAAGGACACGCTTGTCCATTTGGATAGTCCTCGGTTTATAACCACAACTGGACCAGAATTTCCACTGCTAAGCAAGGCAGTTGTTGAGAGTTGGTGATTTTGTGACTTTTTTTTGCCACCGTTGTTAAACGAATCACTACAGTTGTTAAGTGAACCATGCAGTCATTTAGCAACTCCAGTTTCTCCCGTTGACTTTGCTTGTTGGCTGGAAAGGTGGCAAATGCCAAATGCCAAGCACCTGGGGCAGGTGTGACTTGATGGCAACAACAAATGCTAAAGTAAGGTTGTCTTTAGAGAAGAGGCCTGAGGGAAAATTCTTTTTGAAAATCAGATAAGAAACATTTTCTGTCAGCAGAGCCCCATCTCAACCAATGAAAAGTTGGAAAAAGTTGTGATTAGGAAAGGAGAATATATGTTTCCACCTCTCCCATTTTCTAGATACAACTTGTTCTCTTCTCTGCTCCAGAGGACTTTTCTTCCACTAGCATTAAACAAAATATTTTGCAATTCTTCAGCCAACTGTTTCTCAGGTGAAGAAATTTTAATCAAGTAGCAACAGATCAGAAATGTTTGCTGTCCAGGAAACATTTCATATTTACCTGTCGTATCTCCCAGTTCACGTTCCACTGTTTCATATTTGAATACCTCCAGGTTGTAATTGGGTCCCCAGTAGCTGTGTCTATTCTAATCAGCCTGTTATAAGAAATCCCCAAGATATCATCCTTCTTGCTTCCTTTAAATCTAAGGGAAAGAAGAAAAAGAGAAAAAAAAGTGATTGATAACTAGAACGTTGTAGCTGCTTATAGAATGCTTTTGTTTTTAAAATGTTTATTCGTTAACAGACAACCCATCATGACAATAATAATGAAATAATAACTCTAACTGGTAAAAACAATTTGGATATAAACTATAATATGGGACCTGGGGAAAAGATTTACTAATTTTATTAATATTTTTTTTTGTTTAGATTTTGTTATAAAGATGTAATCTCTCCTGGGTACTTATAAATTCTAGCAATGAAATTTTGTCTAGATTTATTATAATATAAATATAAATGATTCTAGACAAAAGCACGTTTAAACAAATATAGTTAAATGAGAATGATGGTATATTGATGGTATAAAGATTTTTGATTTAAAATGTACAATTCAATATGAATGAAATATAAAGAATGATTGTAGTAATGCACAAAATTTATTTGTAACCAATCGACATGCTTTCTGGAAGATGTAATGAAGAATGTTTTTGTGTGTGTTTTTTGTTTAATTAAAACAATTTAAAAAAAAAAGAAAAAGAGAAAAATCCAACAAATTGCTTTTCTTTCTCCAAGCAATTATTCCCATGTGCATTAGAATGGAACGGAATGGAATGGAATAGAAGCCGGAAAGGACCTTGGAGGTCTTCTAGCCCAGCCTCCCACTCCTCAAGCAGGAGAACCTACCAATTCAGATAAGTGACTTCCTAAAAGTCTCCAGTGATGGAGCTCCAGTAATTCCACTGATTAATTGACCCCACTGTTAGGAAGTTTCTCCTTAGTTCTAGGTTGCTTCTCTCTTTGATTAGTTTCCAACCATTGTTTCTTGTCCTGCCCTCTGGTGCTTTGGATAATAATTTGACCCCCTCTTCTTTGTGGCAGCCCCTCAAACACTGGAATACTGCTGTCATGTCCCCCCCAGTCCTTCTTTTCTCTAGACTAGACATACCCAATTCCTGCAACCGTTCCTCATATGTTTTAGTCTCCAGGCCTTTGATCATCTTGGTTGCTCTCAGACTGAGCAGCAGGAGAAAAGAATTACAGGCAGTCCTTGACATACAACTGCTCATTTAGCAATTGTTTGAAATTACAAGGGCATTAAAAAAAATGACTTAAAAACCAGTCCCTTGCAGCAGCACCCCTTGTCATGTGATCAAAATTCAGATGCTTGGCAGCTGGCATTTATTTACTACAGTTGCAAGTCGTGTGAGAGCTATTTGACACTTTCCCAGCTGGCTTCCGACTAGCAAAGTCAAATGGGGGAAGCTGGATTTGCTTAATAACTATGCAATTCACTTAACAACTGCATTGATTAAATTAACATCCGGTGCCAAAAAGTTCATAAAATCAGGTGTGATTCACTTAACAAATGCTTTGCTTAGGGCCAGGGATTCAAGTACCAATTGTGGGTTGTAAGTCAAGGACTATCTATATATGGTTTTTTTTCATAAAGCCAGTGCATTAAAAGAGCAGGAAGTGTGTTAAGTAAGTAAGCTCCACATTAGGAGAGCGAGTGTGCAGAGAAGCGTAATGAGAGTGGTATGGAAGAACACGCACAAACCAGCATACATGGACACTGAATAGTATAAAATATAGTAGTTTACTATGTGGAAATATAGAGGTATTCAGAGTTCAATTTACAGTCCAAGTCATACACGGTTCAGTCAGTCAGTTATCAATGTTCTCAGTTAAGGAATGATCCTTCGAACACAGTCCAGTATCAAATAGTCAGTTTAGCACACAAAACAGCTAACATTAGCAAAAACACAGTACCTCACAATACACTGATCAACGTCTAACAAACCGAGAGCTAACACTCATTCTGGCTCCCTCTTATGGCTGCTTGAGGTAACAGCAACCAATCACATTACAGCAGTACTTAAAGCATCCTGGTTTATATATTGCTAACCCAACTGTTAGCTTACATTCCTAACAAAGTGATTCGATTTAGGGGCATTTTCCATTCACATTTGATTCCCCTTCTCACTCCCAAATCAATACTTGTGAGTCGGGTTATTATGTGCATTTTGTTATACCCCTTTTGCTAATGCAAATCTTAGTGTGTTCGTGTATCTCTAGGCATTTTCTTTTAAATGGCAATTGCATTTTGGTTTGTGTATCAGTTCAGGATACACAAATATTGTTAAGTTAGCATCTGAATTCAAATAGGAAAAACTTCCCCATGCGCACTAGTGGAAAGGACTGACTATAGTGCCATCCCAGTGAAAGTTACTGCTGAGGTGGAAGAAGGGAGGAAGCAGGGAAGGGTGCAGTCAATCATCAGTTGCAAACAGAATTTTTGTGCTTCCCTCTACTGGCCAAATATAGAACTACTAAACATACCGTACTTGGGGAAATAATCATCTAAGCCAGGGGTCCTCAAACGCTTTAAACAGGGGGCCAATTCACGGTCCCTCAGACTGTTGGGGGTCAGGCCGGCTGGGTTGGCATGGCTAAGTGGTCATGCGACTGGGTGGGTGTGGTCAAGTTAACAGTCCATTGAACAATGCACAGAAATTAAACTTCAATTTGTTTTGCTCCTGGGGTGTTTTATTTGCTTTTGTTTGCATGTTGCTCTTTTGTTTGCCTTTTCTTTTTACTAGATCATTTTTTCATTTGTTTAGGAATCTAGTGGTCTAACTCCGTTTTGCAGCAATTCTTCTCAGCTCCAAGGAACTTAAGAAATCTCTCTCTTTCCCTCTGTCTCTGTCTCTGTCTCTCTCTCTCTGTCTATCTATCTTTAATTTTGATTTTATCTGTCTCTCTTTATCTATCTTCTGGAGGCGGGGAGGTGAAAAACAGGCCTTTTTTGTCCATTTTTTTAACCTCTTGGGGCGTCTGTGCACTCTGTTTTTCATCTTCCCCGTCTCCAGAATGTCTCTGCAGGCCAAAAGTGTTGGCTTTACTTTTCAGTTCCAGTCCACGGAGTTCGCGAAGGTAAATCCTGCGCTTGGCCAAAGGGTGGGCGGGGTAACTTCATGGTCCTGCGTGGGTTGGATTAATGGCTTCAGCGGGCCGCATGCAGCCTACGGGCCATAGTTTGAGGACCCATGATCTAAGTAGATAACTTTCCGAAGAGGCTTTTTGACTTCTGGCATGGCCTAAAAAAAGTTAACCCAGATGATATTACGTTTATGCTTGTTAACCCCGAAGGGCCAGGTTAAGGCAGGCCATCCTGAAGAAATTCTATTCATGAGGTTATTACAAGCTGTCACTGATTTAATGGCACATGATCAATCATAAGTCTGGGTTAGGTCCTGGCAGAACAGCCTGAAAATGGTGGAGCTGTCAATATGTAATACCAAGTGCTAGGAACAGGGGGAATTCCAGTGTTCGATAGATTCCATAGATTCTACTTTTGTTTTCAAGTTCTAAAATAATTTCCAGTGAAAGGAAATGCCCACTACTTGATATTGAAAGGCAGAATATATTTTTTAAAAGAAGCCACAAAGCAGATGTTGCAGCCTTGATTACTCCCAGAAAGGTACCAAGAGCAATGTGGGAAGAGGTTATATTATATATATAAGCCAGAAAAAGGGTTACAGGTAGTCCTTGGTTTGGGACCATTTGTTTAGCAACCGTTCATGGCAGTGGTGGGTTCCTCCCGGATTGCACCGGATCGCGCGCGCTCCCTTTCAGCGCTCCACCTGGCTTGCGCGCTCCCTTTCAGCGCTCCACCTGGCTTGCGCGCTCCCTTTCAGCGCTCCACCTGGCTCTCGCGCTCCCTTCCGGCGCTGAAACCGGAAGTACAGTTTTGCCCGGCCCTGGCGAAGCAACAACGCCTGTCTGCGCTCCACCAGCTCAGCTGGGAACGGAGATGTTTCCTCAGCGGAGCGGAGCGCCTGAAAAGTCTTTTCAGGCGCTCCGCTCCGCTGAGGAAACATCTCCGTTCCCAGCCGAGCTGGTGGAGCGCAGGCAGGCGTCGTTGCTTCGCCAGGGGCGGGGCAAGACTGTACTTCCGGTTTCAGCGCCGGAAGGGAGCGCGAGAGCCAGGTGGAGCGCTGAAAGGGAGCGCGCAAGCCAGGTGGAGCGCTGAAAGGGAGCGCGCAAGCCAGGTGGAGCGCTGAAAGGGAGCGCGCGCGATCCGGTGCGATCCAGCAGGAACCCACCACTGGTTCATGGTAATGAAGGTGCTGAAAAAGTTGGACATATAACTGCTCCTTAGAGTTCCAGCTGTTGCAGTATGCCAGGGGTGGGCTTCAAAAATTTTAGCAAGGGGTTCTCTGCCCAGTTGCTGGGTGGGTGTGGCCACAGTGAGCGTGGCCTAGTCGGCCTCCTGCACTACGGTTTTGTCCTCCTTGGGCTCTGGAGGCTTTCCTCGAGCTTCCGGGAGGGTGAAAAGGGCCTGTTGAGGCTCTGAAGGCTGGAAACGGGCCCATTCCGGACCTTCCCGAACTTCCAGTAGGCCCACTTTTTGCCCTCACCGAGTCTCCATGCATGCTCTGCACTTACCTGCATCCAAAATGGGCCATGTGGGGACTCCTGGGAGAGGTGGGGTGGGCGTGGCCAGCCAGGAGTGGGATTTGGGGGTTCTCCGAACTGCACAGTCTTAGCTAGAGGTTCTCCTGAACCCTTGCAAACCCCCAGCAGCTGATATGAAGACGCCACTATATTCTGCCATCACCACCACTACCACCAACAGATCTTCCTCCTCATTTTTCTCCTTGGCATATCCACCTTCTTCCTCTTCTCAGCATTGGCTGCCTCTCCTCTGGGCTTTCCAGTGTTGGCTGTCCTTAAGGCCCACAGAGAGGAGTTCTATCAGTGTTGGGTTCAGAGGTAGCGGTGAGGGAGGGGCAATGGTGAGCGCAAGCCCAGTTCCAACAGAGGCCCTATGGGGATTGAGGATGGCCAGTGTTGGTGAGTCCCATGAAAGAAAGGCGAGACAAAAGTGAGGGGAAGGAAGAAGACAACAATGGTGCTGAGGAGGACAGAGAGGAACGTCCAGTGGGAGTGATGGCAGCTGGTAGATGGTGGCAGTAGAATACCGAGGGGTCTTCATTTCAACCATGCTGTGCAGGGTAGCCAAAAGCATAGGGGGAGATAAGTGTGGGAGGAGCTAGTTGAAATGTCAGGGGAAAAAAGTCAGGCTCTTCTGCAGTGGTGGGTTCCGGATCCCGTTGCAACTGGTACAGTTGCAACAGGGCCCGGCGTCCATTACATGAGTGTGCGCACTGTGCACGCACACACGCGCAGCGCCCGCATGCGTCCTTACCTCTTGCGATGCCTTTGCGAGCCTCCATCACACTCCAGCTGCTCGGCGGAGCGTTGCGCAGGCGCCGTGTGCTCCGTGTGTGTAAGCGCCAAAGAGCTCAAATACAGGTAAGGAGCTTGGGTAGGCAGGCGGGCCCTCCGGAGCACCGTACCGGAACGGTACCCGGTGCTCTGGGCACGCACCGGTACGCCCGTACCGGGGCGTACCGCCTGCAACCCAACACTGCTCTTCTTGCTCAATGATCTCCTGAAAACATCCTTAGGTTTAGAAGAATCGAGGCTCATGCCTGGGAGGGACCAAGCCACAGATGGCTTGAATCTTTTGGGAGGCAGGAGACTTGATTTCCAGCTGGCTTCCAAGAAAAAGAAAATCAATGGGGAATTCATCCAGAAGTCACAAGTTGTGGTCATGTAAGGGCCTTGTTTAATGACTGCCTGCTCCTCACTAGCAACAGCATCTGGGACTGCTGGAATTGCCATTGCTAAGCAGCGCAGTCCCATGATGTTTGCTTTAATGATAGTTTTGCTTAGTTAGAAATTCTGGCCTCAATTAAAGTCATAACCTGAGGATTACTGTACCTGTATATAGAACAGTGATTTTAAGAATGCTCCCAAACCTAAAATGTATTCCCCCCCCCCCCCAAAGGCCATTTTTGTAGTCAAAACGAAAGTGGTTAAAATGGTTCTAAGTAGTACTCTTCCATAAAACTTTAGGTGGCAGAGGAAGACTAGAATTACCTTACAACATAATAGGATAAGCCGAATTCTGGAAGTGATTGCCATGCCTGGATAAACCTCAGTTTGGCTTCCATAAGAGGCAGGTGAATGATGTTGTGGTGTGCTTCTAGAATACGAGCAGCTAACTAGGGAAACGTGGAAAGGAAAGCACAGGTTTAACTGAAGTAGAAATGAACAAGCAGCATTCAAATAGTCAAAAAGCTTGGACCACATAACTTTTGCTACTTTACTAATCTGCCGTTTTAAGGAATCAAACTACATACTGAGTACAGAACACACTGGGGGAACCCTGAGGATGTCAACACAGGATGTGAAAATGCTGGCAACTCCATCAGCACGGACACCCTTTATCTTGGCTCTTTCTCTCTTCCTTTCTTTGCACAGGTGAGTGGAAATGATATTCTAGCTACAACAGCACCTCTGTCACTTGGGTGACGAGCAGCTGTGTTTATTTTCCCATCACTTTCTTCTCTTCCTAGCAGAAATTAAAGCATGGCATCCAGTATTTAAGAACAGGGATCCCCAACCGGTCTGTGGACTGGCACCGGTCCGCGGCATGCCAGAAATTGGTCCGTGCAAACCAGTGAAGCCCCATGGGCAACAAATGAAACCATCGGTATTTTTTGTATACAATAATAATTTCTCATTCATTCATTCATTCTGTTGTGGCCTGCCAGAGGCCATCGGAGCTGGCAGCAGATTCGGACAGTGAGGAGGTTGGGGAGGAACATGGGCCAGTCCTGGAGTCTGGGGAAGGCTCTGATGAGGGCTCTGTGTCAGAGGCAGAGAGGGGGGCAGAGCCGTATGCCAGTTATCAGCTGCCTTCAGAGTCAGACATCAGTGAGGCAGATGAACAGCTGGAGTCTGTTCCCAGTGTGCGCATGTGCAGAATTGCCAGACGAAGGGAAGAGCTAAAGAACAGGAGTCGACTTGGGAGCAAGGCCACAGGTGGACAATGAATGGCCTCTCCCAGAGGAATTAAAAGAGGAGCAAAAGGGGAGTGGCGTTTGCAGGAGATGACCTGTCAGCTCTCCAAGCCAGATAAGGTCTGTGACTATAAATCCTCCCTTGAAAGACTTTGCTGGATGTGAATGAGCAGAATTCACAGTAAATTAATAAAAGGGTTTTTTGTTGGGACAAGGAGTTTGCTTCATGCTCTCGGGAAGCCTAGGTCAGAACATGTTCATTCATCCACATCCCGCCTTTATTTTCACAAATAACCCAAGGCAACGAACATATCCAACAGACCTTCCTCCTCCTATTTTCCTCACGATAACAATCCTACAATCAGTGAGCTGGGAGAATGACAGGCCCAAGGTCACCCAGATGGATTTTATGACTAAGGCGGGACTTAAGCTCACTGTCTCTTGTTTTCTAGACTCGTGCCGTAACCACTAGACCAAACTAGCTGTAGATTAATTAATGACAGAGTTTAATTACCAATTGTGGTTATCACATTCATCAAATGGTTTGAACAATTTGTTTTCTTTTAACTTCTTGGGCTGCTTTGTGCACTTCTGCTCAGTAAATGTCTTTGCTCCAGTACACTTAGCGGGATTTGCAACTGCAAACATGCAAGGATATGCCTATTGATGAATTCTGCAAAATGCTGTTCTGCTGGCTTTTTTTTTTTTTTTTGGAGATTCTGAATTGTGAGTTTCTGGGGTAAATTTCAGGATTATTTATTTCCTCAGCTCCTGCTAGCCAGGAAATTATTTTTGGTTGAAGAGGCAGAAGATGAGAACTTCTGAAAATTGAACTTCTGAAAATGGAAGAGTTTAAGGTATCTCTTCTTCTTCCTTTATTATCCTACTGCAGATGCAAAACACATAAGAACAATTACATAGAATCAATGAACTGAGATCAGGGAAAAGCAATTTTGGGCAGAATTCCTATCTTTCAAATTCAGGTCCAATATTCTATTTATAGGTTTATGCTGTCTCTTCAGATTTTACTTGTACATTTGCTGTAAGAAAGATACTCCTTGAAATTCACTTTTTGACCTATTAAACAAGACTCGTCTACCAATTAGACCTGAGTCACTTTAGTAAGTCCCCTGCAATTGGCCCAAGATGCAGTTGTTCCTGTATTTTCTTTGGCTCCCCATTTACCTGCTTAGATTTATATCTCTTAGCATAACGTGGTGAGATGAAGCATTCCGGTTTCACGTCCATGCTTTCTACATCCGAAACTTCTTGGGTTGCAGCTGTTCTGCTTTTCATTTTCAGGAGCGAGAGGATGTTATGCACCTCGGATTGGTAGGAACTGTCTGCCATTGTTTTTCCTTTGGAAGCCAACGCACAAGCAGCCATCCATCTGGCATACTGCTCTTCCTGAAACGAACAGTACGTGGAGAGATATTAAGAAAAAAACAACACCTGGCACCGATTTTTACTCGCATTGTTTTAGCTGCAATCATTTGAAATGCTTTGGTTAACTTCAACACAGGCTTCTGTTCAGAAAGCATCCCATAGACCAGGGTTCTCCAACCTTGGTAACTTTAAGACTTATAGACTTCAACTCCCAGAATTCTGTTGCCAAGGTTGGAGATCCCTGCCACAGACAACTTCATCAGTCTAATTTGTTTATTCAACCTCTATCCTATCTCTTCTTCAGAAATTCTGAAGGGGAAGCTTTCAAGGACCCAGGTTCTGTTTTCAGCCGTGACGGCCTTCTGCCGCCCTCTGCACCCTCCCCTCAACAAGCTCCGTTTTCATTGGCAGACGGCGGTAGGAGGCTGTCGCGGCTGAAAACAGAGACTGGGAGGGCCGTACACATTTTTGCTTTAAGAGGCACCATGGGTTGGTCCTTTGCTCTTTCAACGGCAGCCCCATAGCCAGATCTAAGCACCCCGCGGGCTGGATCCAAATCCCGGGCCTTTAAGTTTGACATCCCTGATTTAGAAAGAGGGAACGAATAAAATGTATTATAACTGCTGCCACGAAGATTAGAAGCTGTTCTTTATTATCTTTTCTTTGTATCTCAAATTTATATGCCCCCTATCTGACCTAGAGGCGACTCTAGGCAGCTTACAGCCAATAAAAAGCGACAAGATGGCACATTAAAAACAATAAATATTACCACTAAATTTGACTTAAAAATTAACAAAGATGGCAAGGAAGGAACACCTCCATCCAGTATGAGATGCCACCATCAGGGCTACAGGTCAATTGTCAGAGGCAGGTCTTCAGGGCCCTTGAGAAGGCCAAAAGAGTGGGCCTGAATCTCACTTCACCTTTTCTCACCGAAAGAGTGGTTCAGATCTCATCTCACCATTTAAATGTATTTTTCCGCTATTTACCATTTTTCTTTATTATCTTTATATTATCTAAATAAAATATGTGTAGAGAAAATATTGAATCCTTTTTTTTCTCCTCCTCACTGATGTATCAGAACTCTTAGATTTCCCTTGTCCCTTAATTTCCCTCTGCCCCACCAGTCCATCTTGGGAGAGCCTGAGGAAATGCCAGGGCCACACAATATATAGCCCAAACAAGGCAATGGCAAACCTACACAGTTGTGTGAAAGCCTTATTGTCCTGTTTGTGGAACTGCCAGACATTAATGACTTTAGGGAGGGAAGCTGAGTTCCACAAGAGTTCTTCAGCCAGGAAGGTCCTATGAGGCAAAGGACAAATACCGACAAATTTACGGAATAATTTGGCATAGTAGCTCTTGATGCAGACTTTTAAACAAAAATCCCCTCTCAGGAATGGAGGTGAGTAGGGGGATATACATGCAAGGCAACCTGGGGTTTGGTTCATTGCTTTTTTTTAAAATACAAGCCTTGTTTTATTTCCACGCACAAATAGCTGGGAATATTTATCACTGTGTGGGTTTGCAATGCACTGAAATGCCAGCCAAGCACCTGGACCTAAATGAGATTTCCAAAGGGGCAATGCAATGCAGAAAAAGCACATTAATACCCCTCCTCTGTGCACACAATAGGTTCATTCAGTTGTTTTGTTACTCACATCATTACACCTCAAAAGTATTTCATTCATTCCATCGGCAACTGGGATGAGTAATTTAATCCCATATTTTTTCCCTGACACACTTACATCTGGGACAATTTCGCATCCTGAATAACAAAACGGAATGTATATGTAAACTTACGTTTCATCTTCATTTAAGAACAATACACGAGAAAGGCAGGGAGAACGAACAGCATATAAAAAAGGTAATAAGGACAATTTTAAAAAGGTAAATGATTAATCATTACTTACTAATAAGGCAGAGGTTCCCAATCCCCCCAGTCCAGTAGCCATCCACGCCCCGTTGGGAACTGGGACACGCAAAGAGCAGATGAGCCCATGAAGCTCCATTTGCGCATGCGAAATCCCCCTTCCCCCTGCCGCAGCTGCTTTATGGACACGGCAAGATTGGGGACTGCTCCAGTTATGAGGATAGATGTAACCTCGTATTTTTATTCTAGGGTTGCATTCAGCCTTAGCTGATACTGTTCACTTTCAAGGGAAACTATGATGTTTACTGATCATCTTCTGATCAACAATACATCTTCTGTATTTAAAATGAGGACTGGTGCTATGAGGACCTTTCCCCAGAAAAATATAAGTAACATTGAACCATGTGATAAGCAGATGATCAATATGGTATTTGCAATATACACAGAACATTTGTACCAGTGGGATTTCATTGCATCCCACTGGTCACTAATACTGGCATAATTTGGGAACTCAGGACAGTGAAAGCCTAGCACAATTTCTATGAAGCTAAGAGCTGCGGTGGCACAGTGGTTAGAGTGCAGTACTGCAGGCTACTTCTGTTGATTGCTGGCTGCCTGCAATTTGGCAGCTCGATTCTGACTGGCTCAAGGTTGACTCAGCCTTCCATCCTTCTCAGGTTGGTAAAATGAGGACCCAGATTGTTGGGGGCAATAGGCTGACTCTGTGAAACCGTTTAGAGAGGGCTGTAAAGTGCTGTAAAGCGGCATATACATCTAAATGCTATTGCTAATACAATTTCTGTGGCCAGAAGTGTAATTACAGAGGTATGTGGCTTTCATGCGTTTCTCATCTTCACTCATGGCAGTGGTATCCACACTTCGGCACATGTTATGTGGGCAACAATGCCATAATGTTTAATATCCTTTGGACATCTGTCAGTACATGAGACCAAAACACTCCCGCTATACAAAAACAGGATACGGTAAATATTGTATAAAGACAGAGTACTCTGTGTCTATGCATGTGCATAGACGTTAATGTCCATGTGTACTCAGACATATAAACAAAGAACAAAAATGCTTATTGTGCTAGGAGATCTCTGTAGATACAACCACACTTTGTAAGATGCTGTATGAAAATATCAGCTTCTACCTCTTAGGTTAAACTTCTCGATAGGTTCTCCATGTTCAGCTTCTTTGCTTTTAAAGTAAGACACAGATGTGTCTTTAAAGACAAACCAATATTGCTTGAAGGCTTTCAGGACCAGCTTTTTGGATCTGCAAAGAAAGAATTGCTTCATCAAGTCTCTGTTCTAATGAGAATATCTGTCAATCCTCTTGGTCAACTTTTATTTCCCATCCATATATATATATAAACGGATATGTGTGTGTGTTCCAGCATAACTCTGGAATGCCTCGAGCAATTTCAACCAAACTTGGTACACAGATTACATACCCTCTGGAGAAAAATACGGTGGGGGTAAGATGCCCCAACACCCCTTGGGGGGGTGTTCTGTTAAGATACAGCCGGTTGTGCCTTAAAATGACTTCTACTGTACTGCTGTAAAATGGCTTCTACTGTGCAGCACAGTGGAGTTGCCATGATAATAGCATCACAGGTAATCCACAAGGGGGCTCCCTCTGATTAGGGGGGAAATCCAACATTAGAAATTATGTTTGGTCTGGACATTTTCCCCCTATAAATAAATACCCGGGCAATGCCGGATTATTGGCTAGTATATTATGAAAGTCTATGTGGTTGTCTCATTAAGAAGTATGTGTTTCTCTGTTTTAGCTGCTTTATCAGAGAGGATCACATCACAGTGGGCTAATAGAAAATACAGTGATGACCCCCCCCCCCAAAGACACAACCTGCAAACCCTGGCCTTTGAGCTTACTTCTCAATGCAGGTAAAAGTATAGAAATTGTGGAGCTGGTATAAGTAGTCCTCGACTTACGACCACAACTGAGTCCAAAATTGTCACTAAGTGAAACATCTGTGGTGAATTTTGCCCCATTTTATGACCTTTCTTGCCACAGTTGTTAAGTGAATCACTGTTAAATTAGTAACACGGTTGTTAAGTGAATCTGGCTTTCCCATTGACTTTGCTTGTCAGAAGTTCGCAAAAGATGATCACATAATCCCGGATAAATGTGAGACAGTTCCCAAGCATCTGGATTTTGATCACATAACCATGGCGATACTACAAGGGCCGTATGTGTAAAAAGCGGTCATAAGTCACTTTTTTCAGTGCCGTTGTAACTTTGAATAGTCACTAAGTGAACTGTTGTAAGTCAAGAACTACCTGCATTGTAATATCGCGATGCACATTTTATCACCTGCCCCCTCTTCTATTTCCACAAAACACTGAATTGTAAAATATCTTGGTTATTCATTTTACGTCTTTGACAGTACAAAGACGTACAAAGACTGTGTTCCTGAAAGATTTCAAATAAGTCATTCATTTCTTTATGAAAACACACATTCAATCGTTTTTCATGCAGTAGTATTTTAATGGATTTAATCATTGAGTTTTATTGTGATGTTATTTTAATTTTGTGAACCACTCTGGGAGTAGTTCTTATATGAAGGATGGCTTATAGACATACTAAATCAATTTCCAATTCAACTGAAATGATCCTGATACGATACCATATTGAATATTGAGATTTGGGGTATTGATTGCTTTCAAAATTCAGTGTATCGAAACACAACGAAAAATGCTAAAGTAGATAACATTGATCAATATATGGGTAGTTACCATTGCTCCTTTTCCTTACCTAAATAGTTTGAGGTTATCAGCAAGCTTTGGAATGTCTGTGATATCCTCCTATGGAGAACCAAAAATTATGCTAGTAACAAGGCACAGCTAGATACTTTCAAATGCATGTCAATGATTGGCCCACATTATGGGTGCATAGTTGGGGCATGTTACGGTTGCTAATTTGCTATTTGCTTCCCCCACACTTAAAGTCCAAGTCAGCAACACATTGCAGATAAATGTAAAAGTTTATTTCCAAAACAAACCCCAAAATCTAAATTTGAGAGATAGGAAATAGCCAAAAGCTATGTTCCCCTGAAATGGTACAATATTGAAAAAAAGTTTGTATCTCTTAAAATCTCAGGTGAATCAGAAAATAGGCACAAACTACCCTGTACTAAAAATACCTGATAAGCAGAATTAGAGAAGAGTGATAATATCATAATTAGGTCCCCTCCTCTTGGGTTAAAAAGATATTGTACTGGTAGTCCTCGACTTACGACCACAAGCAAGCCCAACATTTCTGTTTTTAAGTGAGACATTTGTTAAATGAGTTGTGCCCCATTTCACGACCTTCCTTGCCACAGTTGTTAAGTGAATCACTGCATTTGATAAGTTAGTAACCCAGTTGTTAAGTGAATCTGGATTCCCCACTGACTTTGCTTATGAAAAGATTGCAAAAGATGATCATATGACCTTGGGACACAGCAATGGTCATAAGTATGAACCAGTTGCCAAGCATCTGAATTTTGATCACATGATCACGGGGATGCTGCAAAGGTTGTAACTGTGAAAAACGGTCATAAGTCACATTTTTCAGTGTCGTGTTAACTTTGAACGGTCACTAAATGAACTGTTGAGGACCACCTGTACATATATCCAGATGATGGTGAACTCATATTCTTTTTAACTCAATCAGGCATTGATAGTGGATATTGCAATTCATCAACTTCCAGAGGGCCATAGGATGTCCATCCTGGCCTACCAAGGGAAACAGTGGGGAAACAATGGGAAATATGCTCATTGATAAAGTGAACCCAGCCTAATTTCCTACACCCTAAATCAGGGGTGGGCTGCTGGGGGTTTGCAGGGGTTCAGTTGAACCTCTAGCTAAGATTCTGTGCAGTTCAGAGAACTCCCAAATCCCACTCCTGGCTGCCCCCCCCATCATGCCCCTCCCCTCCCAGCAGTCCCCACGCGGCCCGTTTTGGATGCCAGTAAGTGCAGGGTGTGCACGGAGGCTCGGGTAGGGCAAAAAATGGCCCTATTGGAAGTTTGGGAAGGCTGGAAATGGGCCTCCAGAGTGCCTCCGGAGCCTGGGGAGGCTGTTTTCACCCTCCCAGAGGCTCGAGGAAAGCTTCCAGAACTCGGAGAGGGCAAAAACACCCCCACTGCTGTGGTGGAAGAGGCCGACTAGGCCACACCCACCATGGCCACGCCGACCCAGCAACCAAGCAGAGAACCCCTTGCTAAAATTTTTGAAGCCCACCCCTGCCGCCTGAATGTTACTTTGACTCCGTGCCCAAAGGAAGGGAATGACATACCAATAGGCTCTCTGATCTTCCGCCTTCTAGTGTTATTTCCAGATTGGAAAGCGCTGCTTCCACTTCGTCGGTTTCACTCTCGACTGGGAAGTCTTTGGATCCTGACGATAAGGTCATCTTGCTGATATGGTACTGCAGTCAAGGGAAAAGATACCCGGATGGTATCTGGTAAGCTTGATTTCATACAGAGGAAACAAACTGAGAAGTTAATAGTAAAATCTTTACAATGAAATCTGTTTAGCCTTTCCATTCGTTTAGTATATTCTGATTCATCACATGTATAAAAGGCAATGGAAGTAATTATGTTTTTATTAATTTGATCCTTCCTGTTTTTTTTTTTTTTACAGTATTAGGTGTTTACAGCATCTCAGTAATAGACTGTCAATCCTAATTTTGCTCCAGGCTGCTGAATGACGTATTTATCAAAATCAAATCATTCCTGGCTGATTATACTCTCGGAAAGCTAAAAGCTATTCATACAAAAAGTTAAAACAGACCAAATAAGATAGCAATAGCACTTATATACCACTTCACAGTGCTTTTACAGCCCTCTCTAAGCGGTTTACAGAGTCAGCCTATTGTCCTCAACAATGTGGGTCCTCACTTTACCAACCTCAGAAGGACGGAATGCTGAGTCAACCTTGAGCTGGTGGGAATCAAAGTGCTGGCAGTCGACAGTCAGCATGAATTAGCCTGCAGTACTGCATTCTAATCATTGTACCACCACCGCTCTAATGGCTTTGTTTTAATCCAGGCTGCATTTTCTATATAGTATATGGTAGCTGCTAAGAGAAGCAGACAAAATCATCCTTATGAAACCAGCTCTTTCAGCTTCCTCCAAAAGATGTTTTAATTAAGGTTTGCTAAGGAAGACCTCTTGCACTGATTCTTCTAGTACTCTTACTAAGCACTGGGTTCCCCATGCATAAAAGAGAAAGGGGCAATCCATAGGTGTATTCCGCAGGTTCTGACCAGTTCTGGAGAACCAGTAACGGAAATTTTGAGTAGTTCAGAGAACAGGTAAATACCACCTCTGACTGGCCCCACCCCCATCTAATCTCTGCCTCCCAAACCCCAGCTGATCAGGAGGGAATGGGGATTTTGCAGTATCCTTCTGCTGCCATGCCCACCAAGCAACACCCACAGAACCGGTAGTAAAAATTTTTGAATCCCACCATTGGGGCAATCCATCTGAAACAGAAACAATATATATTATACAGCCTCTTTTTCTCTTTTAAGAATCTGTGGCCAGAGATGGGTTTCTGCCAGTTCGCCCCAGAACAGGTGAACCGGTAGTGGCAGTGATGGGAGGCTCTGCCCACCCGCCTCGACGCTTCTGCCCACGCGCGCATATGTGCAGAAGCAAACTGGTAGTAAAATAAATTGAAAGCCACCATTGCTGTGGACCCCATATCCCACTTATAGGTCTAGAGCAGTGGTTGCCAAAATGGGCGGTACCACCCCTCTGGAGGGCAATGGGATGACTTAGGGGGGCACTAAGAGACAAGGGGAGGCACTAAGAGGCGGGGGGGGGGCAGCAGGTGGCAGTGGAAGCTTACAGCTTCAGCTGGCCAGCCTGCCATAAATGCCCCTTCTTCGTTGATCTACTACTCGATACTACCACTGCTGCTTCTCGTTGCTGCTGCTGTCCGCCAGGGTGACTTAAGCAACAGCAGAATCGATCCTAACTACCAGCGGCCTCAACCACTGCCCAGCAAAAAAGAGAGAGAGAGAGAGAGGAAAAACATACAGAGATAGCGCAACCGAGTAAAGGAAGGGGATGGAGTTAAAACAACTAAATCGGAAGACACCAAGCTGCTCCCACGTGGCGGCTAGGCACACACCACTCAGGGCTTCCCCCCCCCCTGGACTGAGCACCACAGCTCAGAACGCGCATTCTCCCTGAGCCCCCCGCAGACATGGGCCGCTCCTGTCCTCCCCCCTCCCCATCCTGTCGAATGGTTGCTTTTGGCCTCTTGCATACCGCACATTCCTCGAGGCAGCCAGTCAGTTGGCGTGCGCTCCGTCGATCTGCGCGCTGTGTGTCAAGGGTGGCAGTACCAGGTTCCGCAGGCAGGGAACCCTCTTTTCTGCGGGTGAGCAAAGGGCGATCCCGGGACCTGGGGATCCCCATATGTGCGTGTGGCAACTAAAATCCTCCGGCGACACAAAAAAGGTGGTGGTAGGTAGTGTTCCTTGGGTGGGAAGGGGGCAGTGGGGCAATGGCCAAAGGAAATTTTGACATGGGCGATGACGAAGCAAGTTTTGCATGAACTCCAGGGGCAAACTGGTAGGAAACGGGCCGCTCTTTTTAAGTGTCTTTTAAGACAAACCATCACCCAAAACTATTGGAAACTAGAGCCAGGAGTTAATGCCACTGAAAAGGCTCCTCTGATACCGTAATAGGAGAGGAGAGGAGAGGAGAGGAAAACAGTTCTGATGCTTTTAGAGCAGTCTCAACCTTGACAACTATTCCCTGGCTGGTGAATTCTGGGAGTTGAAGTCCAGACATCTTCAAGTTGCCAAGGTTGGGAAACATTGCACTCTGCTAAGTGACTTAAAACCAGACATTGGGAAACTGGTATCACTTCATCAAGCCCATCCATCCCATTAAGAATTTACTGAACAGCGAAGTAGTTACTAAATTTTACTGAGTTTACTAAGTTACTAGTTACTAAGGTTCTTGATAAATGACTATCAGACTTTGAAAACCTGGTATCACTGGATCATGTTCAACAATTTTGTTGAATTAACATTAACTAAAAAGATTTTTAAATTGGATTTTGAATAAATGTGCAATTAATTGTTACAGTTTTGAATTTTACTGTTACTATCTTCCTTCCGTCGTGCAAACTACCCAGTCACATGACCCTCCCAGCCAGGCCCACCAAGCCACACCCACAGAACCGGTAGTAAAAAAAATTGAATTCCACCACTGGGTGGGGGACACTGAGGATCAGTTTGTAGCACCAAGGGGGAAGTAGACTGAAAAAGTTTGGGAACCACTGGTCTAGAGAAACCTGAGATTTTGCAGCCAAATGTTTGTATCATTTTTCCAGGGTTCTCATTCTAGTTTTGAGTTTCCTTAATCTCATCCATTCTTTCACCTTCATTTTTTCTTCCTCCTCTCTCCCCCCACCTTCATTTCTACAGCTGTTTATTCATGCAAAAGATGGACAGACAGAACAGGAACAGGTTTATCTGAAGGAAGTTCATTGCTTTCTCATTGACTACAAGAGGAAGGGTTAAGTTCTGGGTGAAGAATGGAGGTGAGGCAGCGGTGAAATCCTCCGAAGTGTGCTACCAGTTTGGTGAGTCTGCTACCAAGTATGCGCTTTGCACACATGCGTGCCTGAGGTGCACCTGTGCAGTGCTAAAAAAGGAACATTTTGAAGCCTTCCGAGTTTGCAAAGGTAAGTAGAACAGCTGGGGGGGGGGGGTGAATCCACTGTGCTACGTGATTTAGATTAGCTAGAAAGCAGGAAATCCGACGATTCTAGCTAATATAAATTGCATGTCACAGCTGATCGTCGGAAATACCAGTAGCATTATTTTTACTACTGGTTTGGGTGAATCAGTCCGAACTGGTAGCATTTCACCCCTGAGGTGAGACCAGAGTAACTTCTAACAGCTCTTTACTCAATACTGCCTGTCAGGCAACTTAAAAACTCCCTGGCTGACCTAGCTCCTTTTATAGGAACTAATCAGGCAACAGCCAATCAGGAGAGAGTATTTTCCTGCTCCAGCAGATAATCAGAATAAAATCTTCAATTACACTTATCTTCTAGCAGGAAGACAGATCTTTAAAGGAAAACATGTCCTTTCCAATTTACTGGTAATCCCTTTTCCAGCTAAGATTTCGTCATTTTTTCTGAAGGTTGTACCAGGGTGCTACTTTACCCAAAAATCATCAACCGATTTCTTTACTGAATAGTAATTCTAATTCTTATTTATTATGGCATCATTGAACTAGTAAAGTTGCAGGACTTTAGACATGAAGATCAATGTGGTTTTCCGTCTCAAAATCAGCTGAAGGACATATACCAGAAACAGTTTTAATATACTAGACCGATGAAAAACAAGCCGTGTTGATATTTGTTGATGCAGAGGAAAGGATTTGATAATTTGAATTAGATTATTATGTTTAAAATTTTGGAAGGATGGATTTTGGAAATAACTTTATTCAACGGGTTATATACTATCTTTGTATCACAAGCAGCACAAATTACAGACAATGGTGAATTAACGTAAACCGATGAGATACAAAAAAGAACAAGACAATGGCTCATTTTCATCACTGGTACAAGTGATATAAGACAGGATGAGAGAATAATTGGGGTGAGAGTATTAAAAGGATATAAATTAAGGGCATTTGCAAACAATTCGGTTTTAATAGATGAAAATTCCTTGGGAAGATTAGATACATTAATGGAAAAGCTGAAGGAATTTTCTATTGATGGGAAAATTGAAATTATCATTGGAAGAATTTTGATGATAAAAATGAATCATTTAGAATGATTCTTTTATTTCATACTAGTTTTGACAAATGATGCACCTTTCACAGAAGGATAAATAGATTTATTTAGATTTGTAAGGCAAGGTAAGAAATCAAAGGCTAAATACATTTTTTTTTCAGGATGCAAAAGTCAGAGGAGAGCTAGGAGTTTAAATTGTATTTTGCAGTTTGTTGTTTGGTTTGCATGAAATAATGAGTTCTTCTGAGAAATAAAAGAATGTTAGAATTGGAAGAGCATAGCCAGAAGTTTAGTTGGCAAGGGTTTTTAATGGTATGCTAAAATTCATATGGATGTTAACAATCATCATCATATGAGAAGTGCCAAATTGAGAATATGAAGTAGCCCAGGAACTACTGAAAGACAATCTTTTTTGTCATCGGCACAGGAAGCATTCTCTAGATGAGAAACATCAGATAGAGCAAATATCAAAACTTATTAATATAAGAGGATGGAAAAATTAAAGTGGTCAAGAGAACAATCATCTTCAGTAGATTTAAAAACCGTATTTTTGATGGTTTTTATATGCACAATTAAAAGACAGGTTTAATATGGATAAAGAGACAACGGAATTGAAAAATACAAAATAGGGACTTCAGTTCTGGGGATTTTTTTTTCTGAAAGAAGAAATTAATTAATATTCTATGAGTTTGAAGAGTAAGAAAGACATGGGTTAAGTGAGGGTCTGAAGGAACTTGTATAAAATCTAAGAGGAAGGAAGAACAATATGTTTGTAATTATCTGTTGAAAATTTCAGAAGTCGTATTTCTTAATTTTAGTTTTTTCTCTTTTCTGTTTTTTTGTATTTTGTTATTTCCTTCTTTTGATTTGTATTTAATTCCACGAAAAATGTCTTAATAAATAGAAATTAAGAAAAGAGAACAGAGATAAAAGAGCAAGGAAGTAATATTTCAAAGAGTAAACAAGGTCATTCTACTCCATAAATATGTGAGTTTTAGCAATTCATCCAAATAATTCCTTCCCTATAGAAGCTTGCCTTGCATACTCAATGAAAATGAAGTTTGTGCCGGTACCTTTAGGGGATAATCCCATAAACTCTTTTGGAGTATAAAATCCCATTCAATTCCTTGTAGCTATTGTCCAATTAGACATACAGAGAATTGCAGTCATTTAATTATTGTTTGGGTTTATATTTGAAGAACTAATTTCTGAACCGATCCAATAACAACTAAACTGGTTAATAAATGCACAAAAGGGCCTTGTGTCCTTTTGTTTAACATCCAATCGGAGGAAGGACTCTTATCAAACTCAAAACTCAACATCTAACACTTTGGGGATTAATGATATTTTCTCATCGTTTGGAAATGGGATTGTATCATGATCAATCTATGTTCTGTATTTGGGAGGCAACACAATTCAATATTTGCTCTACAACATTTGAAGAATTAGCCGCCTCATCAAATACCCTCTGTTAATCATTGACATATGTGTAAACAGAATATGAAATAGCAAACTAGTTTATCACTTTTGAAGAAAGGTGGGGGAAAGGTCTCACTTGGAACAACCAATCCAAGTCCCGCTCCCTGGGTGCTTGTATTCTGGCAGGAGATTGTTTCAAACAGAAAAAACTGGTTTTGTAACAAGATCAAGTACATGCCTGCAATGCAGCAAAAATGAAGGTTTCTTCTTCGGTGCAGTCTATTTCTTCCAGCAGAATAGCCCAGCGAGCTTGCTCATATAGCTGGTGGATCCGTACTGCATCATACTGCCAAGAGAAGCAATATCAGGTTGCATTAGAAATAAGCAGACTTTGCCATGGGTCCAACGGTTAAGCAGCCTAACTACCTCCAGATATACAATACAGTCCTTTGAAACATTTTGTACTCTGTTACAGCAAAGAAGGGCACACCACTGGAAGACCTGAAGGATGAGGTTGGGAACGGGTCATCCTGGAGAAAATGTGTGTGGTTGCCAACTTGATGGCATTCAGTTGTGATGATGAAGAGGGGGCAACTTTAGTTAACTAGAGAGCTGCGCCACATTTTGCACTGTATGTCAATAGCTGCACTACAAAAATGAGTGATCCAGGATCAAATTTTGGGGGAAGGTTTAATGGCTTTATAAGGAGAAATAGATATGTACTATTTTAGACAGCTGTAGGAGGGATTATACTGATATGTTCAAGGGTAGAACTAGAACAATGCTATCCATATTAATGCCTAAAACACTGATAAAGTGGAAGTGATAATGTTGAAAAATAAAAAGGCTACCGATATAGATCGAGCACTGAAGAAGTGTTAAAATCTACATATAGTTTGCTCAGGGAGTAGCTATGCAATTTGCTTAATGTCTGAAGAAAGTAGCAATGGCAGATGATTAGAAGAATGCCATTATTATACAAATAAAAAAGAAACAAGAATTAAGGTTAAAAACTAAAAGGGAATTCACTGTAATTTTATGCTACGTAGCAGGGTACTTTGACCAGAGCTTTTCCAACAGGTCACTTAAGCAAAACATATGCTAAGATATATATATAAATTTGGGCGTGTTTTGCATAGATATAGAATTAAAGGTTGGCTGTTAAATTTGGTAAGAGTTTGATGTATGCGATGGCAGTAAAATACATACGAAAGTAAATTCTTTCAAGATTGTCTAATATTGAGCAAGAAATTAAACAAGAATATATATGATCACTTTCTTGTGTAATGTACTTTTATGACTAAATATATAATGGACATTTGTAATGATGTTAGAGACATTTTGCTTGCTTGGGGACATTAATACGGTAAGCTCTTGGGAGAAATAAATCCTTATTAAAAAAAATGAAAATGGGTGTAAGAACATGCTTCTACCCACTTAAATGGAATATGGAAATGAGTGGTCTGTCCAGAGAAACGAAAGCACGTTGAATACAGTAGGAATGGAGTATTTCAGGAATATTTAGTAGTACAAGAAATGATAGAATGAGGAATGAATGGGGGATGCGTAAATGTAGGCTGAATACAAAAACTGACAGTATGACAGTACAGTATAAAACAAATAAGTTCAGAAGGTTTTGTTAAACAGAGACAATGAATTAGCTCAAAAGTAAGTATATAGAACAGCTGGCTGCAGAATTTTGGGAGTTGAAGTCCACAAGTCTTAAAGTTGCCAAGTTTGAAGACCTCTGATATAGAAGAAGAATGAACTGGTTGAGGGGAAGAGAAATACAAAGTTGCTTGATAACATTGATAAGATTATATAACAAAAGGCAATTTTTGAAGCGATAAGTGCACAAGGATAAAACAAGGATAATTTGCAAGACAGGGAGATATGGAGAAGCCTAGTGAAGTGTGATGGTGCAAAATTAGAGTGTATCACTACTTCGTACTCTTTATCTGCACTCTGCATAATATTGCTTACCTTAAAAGGGAATAGAGAGATGCATGTACAGAGTGTTTCAAAAGCAGTATGTTTTATTATTATTTTTAAATATTGTGACCCACCTCAAGCCAGCTTGGAGTTGCTCAACCCCAGGGGTGTCCAAACTTGGCAACTTTAAGACTTGTGGACTTCAACTCCCAGAATTCTGAGAGTTGAAGTCCACAAGTCTTAAAGTTGCCAAGTTTGGGCACCCCTGCTCAACCCCGAAATCAAATAGATAAGTCAAACGAAAAAGAATATTCAACAAAAACTATTGTGCTATTTTACTTATGTTAAAAGAAAACGGATGTAGTAATTATTGTACTCTGATCGATAAGCTATGGTTTGACAACATTCAGTTGTGAATACAAAATGAAATCCCTAAATTTGCTTTTTAATTGTTATGCTGGGAATCTTAAAGAGCTTCTTACTTTTGCATTCAAATCAAAGAAATCATAGTATTTAAAACGGAGAAGAAGTTGATCATCCTCCTGGATATCTTGTTCCATGAGTGATCGAGATGAATCTAACCATCTGAAAGGAAAAGAACACCAAGCACTGAGAATAAATTCCACAGAGTTGTAACAAAGCAACTCAAGATATCAGAAGAATGTGTTTGTGTGTGTGAGAGAAAGAAATATAGATTTTAGTAAGTATAGTCATAGTAAGGAAACTTGAAATATATTTCTACACATTGTAATGCCTATTATTATCATTATCTATTACTAGCTGTTGCCCATGACAGTGTTAGTCTCAACAAACTCCCTTTTTATGACCCTTTCTGTGGGCATGTGAGCTGTCGCCCCAGTTCAATTCTACTGCGCAAATGCGCACGCCTCCCACCGGCTAGCTGGTCTTCAGGTCTCTGCTGCATATGGGAGGGGGTGGGGCGTGCACGGGGGGGGGCACACGCATGTGGGGGGAGCATGCGGGGGCGCATGCATGAGAATAGCGCATGCAGGGGGCGTGCACGCATTGCATTTTGGGGGTTTGGCCGTGCACACGTGCACTTGGTCTGGAAAAGGTTAGCCATGTTAGCTGTAATAACACATTTAGCAAAAGTAGAGATAGCTGTATAGTTTTTCAATTTTAGCAAATGAACATATTTAGAAATTACAAATTCTATGAATATAAGAGAAAAATATGCGTGCTTTGAAAAAATACGTTTGAGAAGAGAGAAATACAGTTATGAACAATCAAAAGTGCAAAGAGGAGTTTGAGCTTTGTTTTATTCCTAACAGTATATGTCAAGGTGCTACTTTTTGTTCGACCCAAATCAGGTTCTTGTTTCTATGAAAATTCTAAATTATGTTACTTGGGAAGGGTCTTTTTTGGGTTAGGTTTCGGATGAAAGTGCCAGCTATCCTAATCAACCCTTTGTGTATGGATACACAGCACACACAGTCAACATTGCCCTTGGCTTGTCAAAATGGTCTAATACTAATATTCGAAGAGAAAGGTTCCTCACCCAGCATTCAGTTTGGCTTTGTCAACCAAGGTTCGAGGCTGATACATCTTGGCAAGTGTCTCTGGTGCACAGTTAGGATGGCTAAAAGCGAGGGTGCTCCAGCTCTGTTGTGCCAATGGGCTGTCACTGAACCACGCAACAGTGGAAGGGACAGGGGAACCAGTAAAGGGATCATAAGTCGGGGTCATTGTCTTGCTATATAAGCCAGGACTGGCTGAAATATTGAGAACAGAAAATAAAACCATCAGTTTGTAACATCACTGAATGTCAAAGGAGATGATTTTCTAATATAAACTTCCTTTTTCTAAAATAAACCTTTCTTTTCTAAAACAAACCTTTATTTCTTTGAAAAAAAAACTCTTTGGGACTATTCAATAGTTTTGCAGGCAGCTTTCAATAGAAAACTAAATTCCAGCAATCTAGATAATTGTGCTTGTTCAAAAAAAATATATAGTTAAATGTACTTTTAGTTTTCTAACTTCAGATGCATTTTGGTTTGGAACACTATGCCATTGTTATAATTCAAAGTATCTCTTTCTTTAATATCCTAGTACTATAAAAACGTAACTGTATTTTTCCTAACATGTAAGTATCACTAACCATAATTGGTTAGATGGTACTGTGCCAGACTTGAATTGCATGGCACTCAGGTTCTTTCAAGTCTTTATTTAGAAAAAAATAGGGAGAATGCTTCCAAATGGGCACACAGAGAGAATAATTATTAAATCTCACAATGCAGAACAGGGGTGTCCAACCTTGTCAACTTTAAGACTTCTGGACTTCAACTCCCAGAATTCCCCAGCCAGTCATGTCAGCCAGTTGAAGTCCACAAGTCTTAAAATTGTCAAGGTTGGACACTCCTAATGCAGAATAAGTCATGGAGTTTAAGTATACATACCAATGAGCTCCATCCAAATACCCAAAGAGCCATTAGATGGAAGCAAAGACTTCCTGCCAGCTAGTGACCTTCTGGATTTTTGCAGGTCACATAAGGTGTGCCTCCCAGGAATGCAGAAAGAAAATTACATTTACAGCAGGAGTTGGTGTGGTTTTAACTGGTATTTCCCTCGAACACCAAGTCTTTTTCAAAAGCTGTAACCGATGAAGAACTGTTTCACTTTCCTTGTCTACAAAAAGCATCCTTGCATGTCATTGTCAAAACTTAGTTCTTATTCCTAAAAATGTGTAATTGAATTGAATACTTCTTCTACTTCTTTCCCGATGGCAGGATTTCCAATCCAGAGGCCCCCAATAATCCCTATCATTTTGAGTCAGCATAGCCAATGTTAAAAACCGGTTTATAGAGTAACAAGCTCGAAGGTTTCTTTAACCTATTAATTACATGGCCTTTTGTTCTTACTTTTCAAACTTCAATGTATAGAGAAGGCAGCCAATAAATAAGTAGAATCAGTATTGTGTATTGCACTGTTACCTGGCAATCCAAAACTCACTGGAGAATTGTGCAGGTTTAAAATATCTTCTATGACAGGTTCTTTGTCCTTCTCTTTGTCTTTTCTCTTTTTCTTTTTTATCTCATTGGTTGGCCTCAGCAGAGACAGTTCTTCTGATCGTCTAATACCTGCAACACAATTGAAAATATCAACAGGCTGGAAAGACCAGTGGGTTCTATCATCCAAGAGACGGCATCGATTTGACACATCGTGTTCTTTTGCCCTCCTGGACAGGTTACAAGATGAGCCATGTTTTGGGCCCATCCCACGGTTATTGGTCTCTCTGAAAAAATGAGTTTTTCCTGCTTTGAAAGTGAAGGTGATGTGTCTCCTCCAGAGGCCATCTTTGGAGCTAATGGTTTTTGATGACTACCATCAGTCTCCAACCTTCTCTTTTTGGGGAAATTTGTTGAAAATATGGTTGATCTGCATCTGAGGAGAACCCCATGTCAGGTTTCTGAAAGATGCCCTAATTAATTCATGAGCCTTCACCCCTTTCCTCACCATGGCAACAATGCAAATGCTTTGTGAGTTGACACCCTAAAGGAAACAGATTATGAGGGCCAATTTCAGTTGGGTTTCAGATCAGGATTTAGTACTGAGGCAGCCTTAGTCAATTGTGTCAGGATGGTGATGGTGCATCCATCCTAGTGCTTCTTGTTCTGTCAATGGCTTTCAGTACAGTTGCCCATGGCATCCTTGTGAGTCGGCTCCAAGAGTTGTGGATTGGGAAAACCATTTTAAGGTGGTTGCCTTCTTTCTCCAGGGCCAGACCCTATTGATGTTAGTTGGGGGGGAGGGATTTGCTTCTGGGTGCAATTCAAGGTGCTGATTACCCATAAAGCCCTTCATGATATAGGCCTGGTTACTTGAGGGATCTCATATCCCTCATAACATCTGTCCGTTTAATTCTATCTTAGAGGATTAGACCACTCTGTCTTCCTTTGATTAAATGGCATAATCTCTTAGGAACCCAGAAGTGTCCTTCTCTATAGCAGTGCCTGCCCTCTGAACAAGGTTGTCCCTGAGATCTGGTTGCTTTCCCTCTATGCTGTTGTTTAGAAGAACTGTGAAGACTGGCCTCTTTGCTCAGGCCTTTGCAGAGGGAGATTGAGAGTGCTCTTTTAATTTCATGAGCCATCCAGAGTCCTTAAGTGGCATAATAATATTAATAATAATATTGCAGCTTCCTGCAATAACACCAGCGGAACGGCAAAAAACTGCACTACTCGGAACATCGTATATTCTAAGAAGATACTTGATTGATAACCTAGGACACTGGCAGCAACCTGTATCAACCATTAGCACCAGTCAATGGTACTGGTGATACATTTTAAATGTCCAGTTAACTGAGTTTCATGTTTAATGAATAAAAGAGATAATAATAATGCTGGGAAAGATTGAGGGCAAAAGAAGAATGGGACAACAGAGAATGAGGTGGCTGGATGGAGTCACCAAAGCTGTAGGCGTGAATCTAAATGGACTCCAGAGGATGGTAGAGGACAAGGAAGGCCTGGAGGAACGGTTTCCATGGGGTCGCGATGGGTCGGACATGACTTCGCAACTAACAGCAAAAATAATAAACTGAAACTACGTGATTATGGATGAAACATGTGACAGTGATAACCATTGTCATCGGGGCATTTGGCACCATGTCCAAGAAGTTTACAAAATACATCAAGAAATTGCAGCTTCCTGCAATAACACTAGTGGAACTGCAAAAAACTTGCTACTCGGAACAATGTACGTTTTAAGAAGGTACTTGGTTGATACCTAGTTGGCTGCTATTAACCCGTATCAACCATAAGTGCCAGTCAATGATATTTGTGATACATTTTTTAAATATTCAGTTGACTGAGTTTCATGATTAATGAATAAAAGTTTATAATAATAATAATAATAATAATAATAATAATAATAATAATAATAATAATAATACCAACAACAACAACATTGGCATTGACAAAATCATCATCAATCAATGGCAAAAATTAGATTTATTTGGAACCATTTACATCCTGCAATATCAATATTATTAAATCTACCTCTCTGAGGTCCTTGAAAAGGACTTGCTAGGTGGGCAAAAATGCTAAACCAGTCTAAACATGTGGCTGCTTGACCAACCATAATAATTATTTTGCAAAGCAGAGCTAGGCAAACATCCTTCACCACCATAGGAATTTCGGTACTTTTGAAATCAGCTATGGGGTTAATTTTTAATAAATGGAACCGAGAAGAATATTACTTCCATTAAAGTATTATGTTTCAAAAAATCGGCTAGGACAAGAAGCAGAGAAACAGGATTATGGAGTAGGCAAATAAAACATTAGTGGTTACTGGAAGTGCATCTGCTTTTGCTTTAACTTTATTTTGTGAAAACATTTAAACACCACTTTCCAGCTAGAAAGTAGACAATGAATAAAAGAAGGAAACTTCTGTCCTACAATCTATCAATGTAAGAAGACTTTACAGCAAGAAAGGGAAAAAGAACAGGGAGGGAAAAGCAAGATAACCAGGAACCAATTATTAACGTTAAACCGCTTATCTAGTGATAAGTTGCAATGGAAGCAAGCTGCTCTAATTCAAGCACCAGGTTTGACGAGAATCAAACAAATAGTCTAGAGGTCACCTTCCTTGAAAGAGTTCTATTGAAGTATAAATGGTTGGTCTTGGACTCCCAGAAACTTGTCCTTCTTTCACTCTTTAACTGCAGTCATTATTTAGAGGAAAAGCATATTCCACACCTATCAAACAGAGTAGTTCTCTGCTGCTTCTGCTTTCAAGGCATTTGCTTCCAAGAGCTTCTGAGAGGAAAACGGGTTCCATCTAGCTAGCCCAACTGATAAAAGCAGCAGAAAGAAGATGTGAGATGATCAAGTCTTAATCTCCACCACACAGCACTCTCAGTACATTAGTGACCTAAAACTGACCTGAAACTCTTATTTAGATAAGATAGAAGCACTAGCTGATGACCCTGGATGATTTCAATAAGCTAAGAGGAATTGGACACATTTGGAAGGGAAACTGGAGAAACAGCAGGCTGTTTTACAAAAAAAACATCATAAAAAAGGTAGGGATCAATCACTTGTATGATTATGAAAAAAGGTGTCCATAAATGCCAAATTTGCACTCAACTCAAAAGATATTTTACTTTTACAATACTTTAGTAAATAGCCACTAATTAAACATACTTTGCCAACAGCTTAAACCGTCTAAGATTGACAGAAGTAGCATTATAGAGTTTAGAGATTGACTGTCTCAAGATCCAGGAACTTGAAGGCCAATCTATCTGGAAGGTGTACCAAGTTGGGGAGAACTACTTTAGGATAAAAATAGTCATGATATGAAGCTCTAGTTCATCATATTTCTTTTCCACTGTAATATGAGCTCAGATTCCTCCAGACTTCAAATAGCAAAGGGGCATAACTGACTTTTAGGGAGTTGAGGGAGGTTTAAAATGGGAAGGCAACTGCAGTTCCTTTTTTATGTTAACTATACCATTTATGCTTTAAGAAAGTTTTAATGGTTGTCATCTGACTTTATAGGTAGTAAGCGATTATGAGATCTCTTGAGAGCCATGCTGGCAAGGTGGAGCTTCATTGTAAAAACCTATTATACAGATCCTTTTTAGTGTATCTTCTCACTCTAGCCAGTCAAACATCTACTCAGTTATCCACCTGTCTCTCTGGTGTGGCCTTCTCTAGGCTGGGAACTTCCAGATCTGTTGCCCCATAATTCCTATTCTTTCTGTCTAGAAAAAAAAGGCAATTCTATTCTGCTAAATCTCCATCAAACAATGTCCTTGGCTTATGAAAAAGCCAGAAGAATTCATTCAATCATATCACCTACAGTGTGCTTGTGAAAATTCAGCAATATTCCATTCTTCTAGTTAATTCACAAAGAAACATCATCAAAATTATTCCTCCCTGTTCTATACAGATCCCTAACTTTACCTACCTCACCATTTTCATTTAAGAGTGATAGCTGAATGACTCTTAGCAGGCCATTTCCTGTTAAGGAATAATACAATTCACGGAGGTGTTATTTGCAGTTATAATGGCTTGTGTGAAGAAAAAACATGATCTTATATCTATGAGAGAGTCTGCTTGATTTTCTTTGAGTTAACAAATGAATCAGTGACTAGTACCTGTACTATGAGAGACTTCTAGTGCATTTATTTTCTATAATATTTTATCCTGTCACTACAGTCATATACCCATATCTACTCATCTACATACACCTACAACCCTTTCCTGCAGGCTGATACAAGTCTTATTTGTGGTGAGAAATATTTTAGAGATAAATTCCTGCTTGAGCAATACCTGAGGCTTTAATCATTGTAATTGTGGTGTGTTTACAGACATGTGCTAGGAATTTATATTGCGAATTGCACAGCTGTTAACATGGCTTGAGGTGATACATTCCATCTGCAGAAAATGTAGCATATCACCTGGGGAGGTGAACAATAATAAACCAAAGTTATGCTTGTTCACAACTTCATAGCTTTAAAACAGCAATACTCAACAAGCTATTGAGTTCAAGGACCTCCAAACCTGGAAATCAGTATGAAAGTAGTGCGAAGTCCACTGCATTAATTTTAGAACTTTCCTGCTCTTTAACATAGAGCTGTAAATAAAAATAGATCTATGCATAGAACCGTAACTTATTTTTATCTGTTTTATTTATCAAGATGAACCAACAGAGTTCATGACTTTAAAAAATTCACCTAATATCAAATACACAAGGAAGATTGTAGAATTTTCTTTTGCTGGAGATGTTTGATGCTGATGGTCTATCCGGTATGCTGCAATTGTGGATTTTACTTATTTATTACATTTGTATGCTGCCCTTCTCATCAAGGGGTGACTCTAGGAGGCTTACAACTGGGTGAAAATAAGATGAAATATTAAAATATCAAAACAATAAATATTAACACAAATATGATTAAAGATGGGAAGGAAGGGAACAAGATTATGCAGTGTGGAGATGGAGTCTTGTCTCAGTCCAGGATTCCTTGCTTGGCAAGGTTTAGAGTAGATCAGAGTTCTCAGGGTCAGTATTGGTTCTTAAAGGTCCATTGTTGCTGCTGCTGCTATTGTTGTTGTTGTTTTTATTATTATTATTATTAGTTTAAGTAGCATTTATTCATTTTTTTAATAAAGATGTCTTGGGGGGTTGATGAATAATCTGAAACTTCATGATGGGGTTGATGAGGTGAAGAGTTTGGGGATCCCTAACTAGATGATCTATAACAGGGGTATAAAACTCGTGGCCCATGGGCCGGATGCGTCACATGCTGGCCACGCCCACCCCCATTTTAGCGAAAGGGAAAAAAGCAGCGCTATCTCACATAATGACGTGATGCCGTGAGTTTGACACCACTGATCTATAAGGTACTTTCTGTCCCTTTCATTCTAAGTTTAGATGACACTTAACAGCACAAAGAGCACACACAAAATAAATGCTGTTCTTACATTACAGGAACCAAAGACTACAAACAGACTATCTGAAGTCCCATTAGAAATCAGCAGCCTGATCTTGTGCAATTATCTAACTTCAGGAGTTTTAAACACATTTTGGGGTTTTTTAAGGTTTCCACTGAACATGGACAGGGAGTTGTGGCTGTTTTGATGCTTTGCCATTGAATAATACCATGTGATTTGGGGAACTTTGAAGCATGCAGAATAAAGCCTCAGGTAGTCTAGATGTCTAGATAGATGTTTTCCTGATCAAAGATCTTGTATTACTTCCCCTCCTGAATGATGATTCCTCTAACCGATAAATTTCTCATATATAGTAGGAATGGTTCTTTGCACAGCAAGTCCTATCCTGCCTCCCCTTCATCCTGAGATATGTGTAGACACATCTTGTTCTGCTTTTTTAAAACATGTAATTGATGTTCCTCTTGAGTGGGTGAAAACAATAAGCAGCAATGGGCAGCTCTGCAGAAATTCTCAGAATAGTGAATGATTTGCTTTGGGTAAAATAAGCTCCAAATACTTTTTTTCATTGGTCATTACACTTGTAGGAACAAACTTTATTGGGCATTGGTCTTATTGAGCCAAGATCCCATTTTCTTTATATTTAAGAGAATGCAGAATTCAATGGTATTTCTCTCAAATCTGTTGAACTGAAACCTTTAAAAAAATCACAATAAAACAATTGCAATAATTCCCCAGGCTGTCAATGGACGTGAAAGTCTCAGCTAAACTGCCTTTAAAATTCAAACTACTGCCTTGCCCAGCCTAAAATTATGCTCTCGTTTTCCCTTTACTTTCAACAGATTTTAGAATTATAAATCAAACTATGCAAACTTTAGAATCTTGAACTGGTAATACACAGCCAATTGTGCTTTCCTCAACCTGGTTAACTTTCAGATGTGAGGATCTGGTTACACTGTCTTAGAATTCCAGGAGAGAATTCCATAGATAAAAGGCTTAAAAGAAGCAGAGAGGTTGTGTCCAAATGTACATGGTATGGAAATGCCCTAGCCACCAACTATAATTTGCATGGCAAGGTACCGTACTTGCAGTGAAATGTTAAAAATTAAAGAGCCCTCTTCTCTTTTGCATCCAGCTACTCAGTGTGGGAAGATGCCAGTGTTGAAGCAAAATTCGATCACAGCTTGTTTGGCTTGTATAGGTAGGAGTAGATGAGAACCTTGATCTTCACATCAAGCAGGCAATAACTTATATCTTGGACCTGCTACAAAAACGAAGTGATGGAAAAAGAAATGTTCCAAAGAAGTGACTCAGTGTTATATGAGAAAATGTAGATTGCAATTATCGAACAAAATCTATTCTCTCATAAACTAGAAGGCTGATGTTCCAAAGAGGGAGAAGCGCTATGTCTTCATATCTCATCGGGGCTGCTATTCTGTAGGCTGCCTCTGAAAGGGATGTGATTGATAAGCTTGGAATGGATGAACATGATGGATGGTGTTAGCCATCACTCTGAATATGAAGAAATTAATTTTGGATTAACTTAAAGAACTTTTCCCCCCTGTGTCTTCAAATCAGTGTTGACTCCTGGCAATTACCTGGACAAGTTTCTGAAGTTTTTTTGGCAAGGTTTTTCAGAAATGGTTTGCCATTGCCTCCTTCTTAGGACTGAAGGCCCAAGGTCATCCAGCTAGCTTCATGCCCAAGGTGGAAGTAGAATTTACAGTCTCCTAGTTTCTAGCCTTGTGCCCTAACCATTACAACAGCCCTCTTAACCATTACAACAAATTGGCTCTCATACTTAGGGAAGTACTAGAGAATAATTATGAAAGTAACAAAGAAGCTGACTAACAAAGTAACAAAGAAGCTGACTATCCTTATTACTAATATTCTTATTAGTTCATTGAAAAATTCACCTGTATTAAATGGACAGTATTCATCAAATCATCCTGTTATACATGTTACTGTTGGAAACAGTGCTCCATGAGAATTCAGACATAGAATGGAAGATTCCCAAGACAGATTCCCAAGTGATGTGGACATCACTTACAACATCTGCTGGAAGCACATCAGGGCAGAACATGTGAACGCCACTTACCAAGGCTCTTGCAGATGTCCCCAACAACCCTGAATACCACAGAAGAGAAGCTAACATTCAGTCTCACAATCTTCATGCTTGGTAAACAAAGGCGCAGATTTTTGTGCTGAGGGTTAAACAAGAGTATGGCATCTGCTTGCACTCCATATTTATCTAGAGTCCAATGAGTTTTCAGGAGCCAGCATTTCTTTTGCTCCCACCAAAGGGCATAGTCTGACCAATCTTGGGATATCCCTAAAAAAGAAAGAAAACAAAGCAAAGCAGGAACTTTGAAAAGGATACCACAAATGCCACCAAGCTGAGGACGTGGTTATACCTGACATGTATCCCATTAGAACCATTTGTAAGCTATCTAGCCTTAAAAAAGTCAGAGAAAGCAAATGGCTCGTAAGACAGAACTCATTTTCTGTATCCAGTGTTCCCTGGGCCAGTCACTTTCCCTCAGCTCAACTTACCTCATGGGTGGTTATTGGGAAAAGTGGGTGAAGAACGTAGTTAGGCCTACCTTGGAGCTTTAAACCAAACCTAGCAAATATTAGAGCCATATCTATAATTTACTGACTTCATCTGATGGATTAAGTGACTTTCTTGAGCTTAAGTAGTACAGCGGTGATGGGTACAGTTCAAAGACAGGAAGATTGGGGGTTAGGGACGGAGCATTCTTGAGAAAATGTGGTTGTTAAGAGTCAGCACTGACTTGATGACACATAATCATCCTGAGCTTAACATTTGCCATTTCTTTCTTGTGTTTTATTATTTTATAACATATTCCAAATAAACAGAACCAATATAAAATATGCAAACAATAATTTCTATTCTAACTTTTCATTCTACCTACTGATGGCATTAATTCAATGCCTGCTATATATAAATACTAAAATCTGACTTAATATGTGATACTGGTCTTGTAAATCAGTCCCTGCTTGTTATGACCTCTCCACCTCTCCCACATATGCTGTGTGGGTTGTTCCCACCAGATGTTTCTGGGATGGTGGCAGACATAACAGCATGAAACAAGTGTGCAGCAAATGGGCAGCTGTGTAAGTGATCTGTCATGCAGAAACCTGCACAGCTTTCAGCTTTTCTTAGAAAGCTTCTTCACTGGAAGCCCAGTGTCAGTAGCTCATGATGTCCGCCCAGTATCTCCCTTCCCCTCTGAGGGAGGTGAGTGGTTCAAAAATGTGAAAAATAAATAAATAAACGCTGAATGGAAAAGCAGAACTTTTGCTATTTGCTATTAGGGACATTGGTTCACACACACCAAAATGTGTATATTATTTGGGAGGCTCTAATTCACTTGTATATACAATATAGAATGAGCTGCTTATACACACACACACAAACATAGACACACACACAGACACACACACACACTCAGGCAGCCTGAAGCAACCCTACAATGAATAAAGTATATAAAACTTTGTTCATTTTGGGGTTGCTTCAGGTTGCCTTAATACTTTTGTCCTTTAAAAATACTATACTCACCAATTTTTTCCACAAGTCTGAGCATCAGCCCTCCGACATGAAGCTCTCCCGATACTTGAACAGGAATCTCTTTTTGTTCTTCTCCATTATGATGATCAACCCTGATTTTGAGCTCCCAGGAATTGGAACCATATTCATTTAAAGAAATCATAGTCCTGTTGGAAAATTCCAACATTTGTTTAAAAAATTAAAAAGAAGGAATATATATATTTCTATATTGTATCATTGTTCTCTAAGATGATGGTGAAATATTCAGGTGGCTTCATTGTTATTAACATCTGCTCTTCATCCAATATATTTTTTCTCTTTTAGCTTTGTTCTTTTTATAGTTTTAACATTTTAAAATAACAATAACAGTAATAATAATATATTGTTGTTGTTGTTATTCAATTGTATCACAGCGGCCAGTTGTTTCGCCAGATTTGGCATTAATTACTAGTCGGGCCCCACCCAGGGGCCTAGGACGTCGTAACGTATTTTTGTAATATACATGCAGATCCAAGCAGTGCAGCTTTTTGCATTTGACTGATGGTGATTTTGTCAAGTTTTAACTGTTTTAAATGTAATTCCAGTGCTTTTGGAATAGCACCCAGTGTGCCGATTACCACTGGAATTACCACTGCTGGTTTGTGCCATAATTGTTGAATTTTGATTTTTAGGTCCTGGTATTTCGCGATTTTTTCATGTTCCTTCTTGTCGACCCTGCTATCACCTGGTATTGCGATGTCTATGATTGTAACCTTATTTTTCTCAACCAGTGTGATGTCTGGTGTGTTATGCTCCAGTATTTTGTCTGTTTGTATACGAAAATCCCATAGGATCTTGACCATCTGATTTTCAGTGACTTTTTCAGGCTTATGTTCCCACCAGTTTGTTGTTGTTTTAATATTATAATTTTTCCATAAATTCCAGTGGATCATTTGTGCTACTGAATTGTGCCGCAATTTATAGTCAGTCTGCGCGGTTTTTTTACAGCAACTGAGTATGTGGTCAACAGTTTCATCAACTTCTTTGCAGAGTCTGCATTTGGCATCATCAGAGGATTTTTCGATTTTGGCCTTAATGGCATTTGTTCGGATAGCTTGTTCTTGCGCAGCCAGGATTAGTGGCTCTGTTTCTTTCTTCAATGTACCTGTTGTTAACCATAACCAAGTTTTTTCACTGTCCACTTTATCTTTTATTTTTTCCAGAAATTGACCATGCAATGCTTTGTTCTGCCAACTCTCCATTCTTGATTTTATCACATCTTTTCTGTATTCTTGTTTCGTCTTGAGCCTTCAGTAGATTTTTGTTATTTACTTCGATTAATAGATGTTCTTGACTTTCTTTTAAATAATCAGGCAGTGCATGTTTTTCTTCACTTGTAATAATCCTCTGCCACCTGATTTTTGGGGCAGGTATAGTCTATCAGTGTCACCGCATGGATGTAAACTGTAGTGTTATTATTATTATTGTTGTTATTGTTGTTGTTATTGTTATTGTTGTTATTGTTATTATTATATCTTTTATTCATTAAATATGAAAGTCAACTGAACATTTAAAAATGTATCACAAATATCATTGACTGATGATGGTTGATACAGGTTGCTGCCAGCATCCTAGGTAATAGATAATAATCCTAGACCTAGATAATAATTATAATCAACATCCTATATAATACTTATTATCTCAGTTGACTGAGTTTCATGTTTAATGAATAAAATATAATAATAATATAACACTAATACTAATAATAAATGTTTTCTATATGTTGCTAGCTTTGTTGTTGATGCCAGATATCACAGTTGTCAAAAATAGAAATGTACTATTTATTGACATTGCGGTAGCAGACGATGACAGCGTCAAAGAAAAAGAACTGGAAAAAATAGTGAAATACTGCGACCTGGCCATCGAAACTACACGATTATGGATGAAACATGTAACAGTGATACCCATTGTCATCAGGGCACTTGGTACCATGTCCAAGAATTTTATAAGATACATCGAGAAATTGCGGCTTCCTGCAATAACACCAGTGGAACTGCAAAAAACTGCGCTACTCGGAACATCATATATTTTAAGAAGGTACTTGGTTGATACCTAGGACGCTGGAAACAACCCGTATCAACCATTAGCACCAGTCAATGGTATTTGTGATGCATTTTTGACTGTTCAGTTGACTGAGTTTCATGTTTAATGAATAAAGTATTATAATAATAAATGTTTTCTATATATTGTTAGCTTTGTTGTACCTGCCTAGAGTCACTGTGTCATTATGTGAGAGGCAGCTGTATAAATTTGATAAATGAATGAATGAATGAATGAATAAACAAATAAAATTTAACCTGGCTAAAGACCCTAACTGGCAGGAAAGCCAGCAACATCAACAGGCTCCTCAGATCACTTTTGATGTGATGAATCAGCTCCTGGAAATCTAATCTGATCTCCTAACAGGCCTTGTTCTAGAATGTTTGCTCCCTGGGGTGGACATGACATGTGCATAAGCATGCACAGACAGATTGTGGAGACACACCACCCAAGGCTGGTGATGTTATTTTGGCACCTGAGGCAGAAGATTCCACAAGCATTCCTCCCACTGTCTGGCAGTAAAACACACAACAGCCTATTAAGTAACTAACAATTTGTGGTCTTTTCAGACATCCCTTAACAACTCCTAACAGTTGTTTTACTCTGCTTGACTGCAAGGGCTAAATTTCATAGGAGGATCATTGTTAACTAATATTTTTCAGCTTGATAATGGCTCCAGCTTAGAGGTTTTTTTTTCTTGAATTGAGAATAGCAGCCTCTTAACCATGTTGGAAAATGTGTGGTGCCTTTTAAGGACTGAGGATAACATCTGTGCACTTGTGGTACTGTACAAAGTTTCAAACCAGCTAGTTTGGAAACCACAAAAGCAATCAGTCATAAATTTGCTGCATTTGTTTTTAACATCTAGGTGATGTGTTGCATCCTCAATAAAAAGCATTTAGAAGTACTTCTGTACATCATAGTCAATATAGAGGTAAACCTCAACTTACAACCATTCATTTAGTGACTGTTCGAAATGACAAAGGCACTGAAATGACTAGTTTTCAGACTTGTTGCAGCATGTGATCAAAATTCAGGTGCTTGGCAACTGGCATTTATTTATGACAGTTGCACTGTCATAAATAAAAGCACATAAAATGGGACAAAGCTCACTTAACAAATGCCTTGCTTAGCAACAAAAAGTTTGGGAACAACTGTGGTTGTAAGTAGAGGACTAACCGTATGTGTTTTATTTCTCATTAGTTAAACTTCAGCTGACGCATTAGATCCCAACAGAATATCACCTCCTTCTTGGTTATATATCACTCTTCCAGCACCATTTTCTAAAAATGCACATTCACAATCATGTGTTTGTGAATTTTATTATAATAACCTGATGAACGTATAGAACTGTACAGAATTAATGGAATAGAACATATTCTTCTTCTTCTTCACCATCATCATCTAAATAAAGAACTACCATGCCAGAAACTCTTTTTTTTTATCTTCTTGAAGAGCAATCTCACTTTAAGATTGTATTATTTTATATTATTTCAAGAGCTTTCTACTGTTCTCTGAAGCCATGGCATTCAAAGATTTAAATTAGTAAAATCTTCTTCCACAATGTCCTATTTAGGAAGATTCTAATAATTTTCTGTTTGATTTAGTTTACCCCTCCGAGAATTTATTTATTTATTTATTTATATTTGGTGCTTCTAGACCGCCCCCTCTCCCAAAAGGGACTCGGGGCGGTGTATACAGTCCATAAAGAATATCACAAAATACAATAAAAAAGTTAAATATGTACAGTTTGGAGGAGGTTAAAATGCAATTAAAAGAACTGTACAAAGCTATATAAATATACGTTTTAAATCCCTAAAACAGACACAACAAATTAAAAAACCCCTAAGATAACCAGATAATAATACATTTGCCAGGAGGGACAGTTGTAATTATGCCAGGCCTGCTAATCAGAACAGGTGAGTCTTATGAACACTCCACCCCCCCCCCCCAGCTGTAATCCGCATTGTTCATTTTAGAAGTGAGCCTCTATCAGTGTTTGGACTTCAACTCCCAGAATTTGCCTGCCAGCAATGTTGGCAAGGGGATTCTGGGAGTTGAAGTCCAAACATCTCCAAGCTAGGAAGGTAGAGAAACACAATTCTAGATACCACTGACCCCATATTTCCATCACCCTTTCAAAACCTCCAGCAACCAGAATAATGGCAAGTAGAGTTCAACAAATGCTCTCGGTTATTTAGATCAGAATAGAGCTGGAAGGGACTTCGTATGTCTTCTAGCCCAGCCCCCTGCTCAAGCAGGAGATCCTATACCATTTCAGACAAGTCCAGTCTCTTCTTAACTGTACCTAAGTCCAACACAGTGTGACCAGAAAAAAAAAGGAAGTAACTCCGGCCCAATGTCTCCAGGACTAGTGGTATATTAAGGCTCACTGGTGCCCTAAGCACAGACAAAGCTTGGTGCCCCCCTCCTTTGTACATACTGTACAAAGTACATTGGTTCTTTTTCTTTCTCAACTTTATGGTGCCTCCTTTGGGCCTGGTGCCCTAAGCACGTGCTTAGTCTGCTAATACACCATTGCCCAGGAGTGTCTCTATTTCAAAATCGTTTTGTATTTTTCGTCTGAGCTTTTAAACATCCCTCCCGCTCCCTACTCCAAGGTGGATTTTCTTTTCTTTTCTTTATTACAAATATAGTCACTGAATGGACGAGCATCCTCGCTTTAAACAGAGAAACGACGCCTTCCCATCGGGGCTCGAGAAAGGGAACTTAACAGTAACAGAGTTGGGAAGGGACCTTGGAGGCCATCTAGTCCAACCCCCTGCTCACGCAGGAGTTCTATACTAGGGATTCGAACCAGTTGAGCGTTTTTAAGGATCCCAACGACTGCGGCTCCTGGCTGGTTCTGCTGCCACAATCATATACCTTAATTCTCTTTTGCGGCTCAGGGATCAAGCTCGGACGCCACGATTTCTCCCGCTTCCTGCAAGTACACTGACCCAAGGGGAGGCTGGCTAGCAGAGGGACCGTTTTTGCCCCATTGTTAACACTCGGCGCATCCCATTGTTACACTCCGAGGGACGCCAGAGATCCCATTGCTAGGTGGGACAGTCATCTAAATCAGATGGGACCCAGCGCCTGCATTTGGGATTATATCCTCTCTGGACCTTTCAATCTCCGCCGTCCTCTTGAACGGGGCTCGGAGACCAGGTTAGGTTAGGAAGGGTGTTACTAATGTGCCTTAATCTTAATCTCCGGTTAGCGATTTATTTTCTTTGCATTAGATGATTTTTTTAAAACCTGCAGGCCGTGCAACTTAAACCAACTAACGATTTTAAGGCTTTCAAAAAGAGACTGGATAGCTAATTTATCTGAAACGGTATAGGGTCTCCTCTAGCAGGGGGCTGGAGTAGAAGACCTCCAAGGTCCTTTCCAACTCTGGTGTCCTGTTATTCAACTAACAGATTTGGCCAGGTATTTAACTTTTTAAAAGAATAATCACAGCCTAAACCCAACGCTCTGAGTTTGTACAGGCCGAGAGGCTTCAAAAACAAAAGCAAGGCACGAGGCAAACATTGCACGCTGCGAGGATTTATCACACCCACATTACACCCATCACACAACATTAAAAGTGTTGTATGAATGCAGCCAATAAAGCTAGTACGCCCCCCCCCCCAATTCACAAAACGCATGCGTCATGAGATCCTATTGGTACGCTGAAGCTCGTAATTCCCCGCCGGACGAAAAAATCACCGACTTTTCCGGAGAGTCCGGATGATCCGGAGTTAATCCGGGCTGAGATTTCCTACCTGCTCAGTCGCGGATAATGCTTAGAACCCCCGCGCGCCACTTCCGACGCCGACTAGAGCCTCGGCGCAGTTACGAGCACTCCCGGCGGAGGAGGTGGCTTACCTCCGCCGCTCTCCCCAGCCCCACCTTCCAAAGCGGTGGGGCCGTGAATAGCAGCAGGTGTCCCAGTTAGTAGTTGCTTCTTCTTCCTCCTCCGTCGGCTATGTGGGAGACCCCCCCCCTCCTCCCCGGGAACAGTGGGTGGGGTGGGGTGAGGTATTTTTGCTTCATGCCCTGCGATCTGAATATTTTAAATGCAGGTAGTCCTCGACTTAATGGCCACAATTGAGCCCAACACTTCCGTTGCTAAGTGAAAAGTGACTTTTGTCCCATTTTATGACCTCTCCTGCCTTAGTTGTGAAGTGAATTCACTGCAGTTGGTCAGTTAATGACATGGTTAAGTGACACTGGTTTGCCCGGTGACTTTTCTTATCAGAAAGTTGCAAAATGGGATGACATGATCCCTGGACCCAGCAACTTTCATAAATATGACTCCGCATCTGGATTTTGATCATGTGACCATGGGGAATGATGCAGTGGTGTGTGACAAAATGGTCATAAGTCACTTTTTTTCAGTGATGTAACTTTGAATAGTCACCTAATGAACTGTTGTTGAGGTTGAGGACTACCTGTAGAGTTGTGTCATCTAGGCTACAAAACTCTGGATCAGCCCTGGATGGCAGTAGACAGAAATCTGCCATCAGTTGCCCATCCGGATTTACGCAGTCCAGGCCAGTTTTGTTTTGGAAGAATTGAAAAGAATAAAACAAAACTATTCTTCCCTCTGAACTTCTAAGCTGGCTACAAGCCCCAAACTTTCTGAAGGTGGTGGGGTTGTAACTGGGCATTTTGAAACCCAACAGGAACTGAATTACAGCCCCTCTGGGATGTTTTGGTTGGGCTAAACTGTAATTCTCCCAGCCATGAGCTGCTCCCGTGAATTGTTTTTAACATTGCAGTGGTATATTGAAGAATAATTTCTAAAAAGAGTAGATGTGTTAGGCTGTTGCAACAACAGTAACCAAGAGCTGGGTAGAACCTTGCAGGCTAATACTGTGATATAATGTTAAAAACACAAGTTTACTGCATGGAATATATGCATTTTTGTACATTCATGCTTGTGTCATCACTGATGGCATCTCACTACTCTGTCTTCTGGGATTAAGTGCTACTGAAGCCTGTAGGAAATTTGAGTTTTTAAGTATTTGGAAAACTGATTTATCTTTGGCAGTTGTGTTTGTGGATGGCCACCTTGTGGAGAGTGACAGATTGTTCCACAAAACTTTTCCCTGATGGTTTACAAACATTAAAATGTTATTTTAATGTCAGATGTGGACTTCTTTGGTGATGTTTTTATTATTCCCAATAATTCTAAATATTTACACAGTTTCCCCAATGTTTTATGCTGACATTGTAATTATAAGTTCAGTTTATTATCGTGGTAGATCAGTATAGCCAGAGTGCTCTATGAATATAACTACATTTATATCCATAATAGATAATTAACAAAATAAAGTTTAAGACAAAGTTAAAATACATTTTTAAAACAACCTAACATTTATGAGTCGGGGCCAAGATGCAGCCTATATTAAATTATAATGTAGACACTAAAGTTATATTAAGTGTAATAACTTTTAAAGTTACAAAAAAGTGATAATATCTAGAATTTAAATGAATTATAGGTACCTAGAATGTGTTTAGCTAGAGGAAAATTGGCCCATATTACGCTGGCACTCATAATCTGCATTATAACATATTTCAATATCATGAAATTGTACTGTGGAAGAGATAAGAAAATGGCACAGCATTTGCTCTGAATCTAGGAAGGGCTTATCTGGAAATCTCAGAAGAATAGAAATTACTTTTTAAATTCAAAAGCTGTAATCTTGGCAAACACCTCCTTAATAAGCTCCTTTAATTATCCTTACACTTACCGCTGATATGCACTTACCGCTGACATATATGGTCAACAAAGGAAAAGAATGGACAACACTTGTAGAATTCCGATTGGCAAGTTTCCAGAGCCAAACCCAGGAACAACTTTAGGCTAGGTAAGGTATTATTCTGGACCAGTTTGTTCTTAAAGAAAAAGCAGGAAAATGTACAGAGAAGAAAGGGGGAAAAAATGAATTGGCTCAATGGAATTCTCTTAAAAGCCCTACAGATTTGATAAACATGCATCACCTTAGCAAACACCACTTTTATTCAGGTTATTGATACTATGAGATTTCCAAATCATGAACTGATTTCCAACTCTTGTGGATCGGGTGGGTTGCTGCCGGTTTTATTACCGCTGCGCGCATGGACACTGTTCAATATAAATTGTTCTTCATGCATGCACAGAACAATTTACGGTCAACTGCGCATGCACAGTCACTAGAAACCAAAATGGCAGCGGCCCAGTGATGGCAAGGGAATTGGTTCGGGGGCTTGGCAGACCTGGGTCGTTGCCAGTTCTGCGACCCAGGCCTGAATTCCTCTACTGGTTTGGCCGAACAGGGCCGAACCGGTAGCAACACACCTCTGTTGTGGATGTAATGAGATTTAATTGGTTCGGTTTCTTACATTGCCATTTGAAGGCATTCTGCTGCTTTGCTACTTTTCTTTTCAACTTAGCTTTTGGAAAGATGGAAGAGATGGCTGGAAAACATGGGGTTCCAATAAAATTAAGGCATTCTAAAAAAAATCTTCTGAAATTCGGTGACATTTTGCTTGGAAACATTGTTCGTCCCATTGATCCACCTTATGCGTGTGAGTCAAAACTCAGCTTGTAACCAAATTAAACTGGTTTGCCTTCTTCGGGGATCTTTTTGTGACTTTTTAGTTTAATCCATAGAATTTTCCTGTGATCTGCTGAGTATTACGAATAAATCCTACTCCTGTCATTGATTTTCAATGATAGTATTCCTTTTGACAGAATTTGTTTGTAGATACTTAAATAGATTTGGTTGCAGTTCTTTATGTATTTAATCAAGAGCTATTTTCTATGAATTTGGTGGAATGTTTGTAAGGTGAGTTGTAAGTTTCTTCAGATGAGGACGTCGTTTAACAGGATGAAAAACCAGTGCAGGTAGTTCTCAACTTATGATCACAATTGAACCCAAAATTTCCGTTGTTGACATTTTTAAAGTGAATTTTGCTCCATTTTATGAACTTTCTTGCCTCAGTTAAGTGAATCACTGCAATTGATAAGTTAGTAACCTAGTTGTTAAATGAGTCTGGCTTCCCCATTGACTTTGCTTGTCGGAAGGTCGCACAGTGATCACATGACTCCATGTAATGGTCGTAGACATGGACCAGTTGCCGCGCATCTGAATTTTGATCACATGATCATGGGGAATGCTGCAAAGGTTGTAATTGTGAAAAAATGGTCATAAGTCACTTTTTTCCGTGCCATTGTAACTTTGAACGGTCACTAAATGAACTGTTGTAAGTATACAGGACTACCTGTAGTAGAAAAAACCAGCAGGTGCTGCTTTACCCAGTAAATCTTCCAAATGGGGAGAATGGTTTCCTCTTTCTGTGTATCTAGGACTAAATTATATGTGTTTGAAACTTGGCTCAGCACTATGGACAAGAGCCATGAATATCTTCCCCAAACAGCAAGTCTCAGCAAAGCAAAATTCCCCTTCCTGAAGCAGGTTCCTTGGATCTAGGGGTCTAGGGAGTTGCAGGCAAGAAGGAGAGGATATTAAAGCTAGTGTTTAAAAAGCAGCTGTTTAGAAATCCCTGAACCACAGCAACAAAAAGATGTATATGGAAAGAGGAGAGTTGGCTGAACAGCTATTCCTGTTTTTAGGGATATGAAGTGGGCAGGATACCTACTAATTACTAGGAATGCATGGGGGTTACTCCCTGGTCTTGCTTTGCCTATAGTTTTATAAATAAAAACAATGGTATGAAAAAACTCCAGATCCCGGAAGATTGGATGGTCTTCCAATGAAAACTAAACCATTTGAAAACTGCTCCTGTTGTTACTTCTTACCAGTTGAAGAGAGAGTTGGGCTGCTTGGGAGAAACAGCAATGGAAGGGAAAGCAACTTACAGGGTTAACTTATGACCTTCCCTGCTATCTTCCCCATTGACTTTGTATGTGAAAAGCCAGCAAGGAAGGTTACGAATGGTGATTCTGTGACCGGAGGACATTGTTGTCATAGTGTGGACCAGTGACGTGCGGTGAGGTTTATGACTGGTGAGGCACTGACACAGTGCTGGGTTTCAAATATTTTTAGACTTGTGGACTTCAACTCCCAGAATTCCACAGCCAGGCATGCTCAGTTCTAATTTAAAGCGACAGCATTTGTTTTTCTCCTTTGCTCCTTCTTTCTTTTTCTTTTTCTTCTCCTTCCCCTCCTTCCTCCCTCTCTCCCTTCCTCCCCCTCTCTCAAACACACACACACACACTCACACACACACACACAGAAGTTGGATTGGACTATCTCTCCTACCCCTTCCCTCTCTCACTCACTCTCAAACAAACCCCCCCACACACAAAAGTTGGATTGGATATCTTTTCCAGTGGCTTGAAAGCAGCTCCTCTGCCATCCCCCCCCATTCCCCTGCTGCCTTTCCCAAACACCTCCACCATTGCAAATGCAGCCTGCTGTCTGGGTGGGAAATGCCTGGAACATAATAAAGCCCACCCACCACCTCCTGCTGGCAGGCTGGGGTGAGAGGAGAGGCAGAGAAGCCGGAGGGGAGCCGATCTGAGCCTTCCAAAAGAAAGAGGCTGTGGGGAAGTGTGTGTACTACAGCATGGCTCTTTGCCTGGCTTCCTGCCTCCTCCTGTGGTCTCCTCAGTGCTCGCTTGTGCTCTCCCTCCCCAAGTGTAGTTTGATTGCAGGCGGAGCCACGTTGCCTTTTCAAACTTGTAATCAGTGAAGCTGGGTTAGATTTTTATATAGTTTTATCCAGCTGTGTGTGTGAGAGAGAGAAATGAATGGGGGCCTGGGGAGGAAGTCACTACACTTGGGGAGGGAGAGCACCAGTGAGGAGACCACAGGAGGAGGCAGGAAGCCAGGCAAAGAGCCATGCTGTAGCACACACACTGGCCCCACAACATGGCTCTGCCTGCAATCAAACTACTCTTGGGGAGGGAGAGCACAAGCGAGCCAGGGTCCTTCCCTCCAGCCTTTGCCCAAAGCCCTGCACAGCACCAGGAGGATGAAGTTTGAATTCCTCCCCCTCCCTCCAACCCACACATACCTTTTCCAGCTTTTTTTAACAGTTAAGCAGAGTCATCCACGATGAGGCAGTAACTAGCTCAGCTTTTTCCTTTTACTTTTTTTTTCATGATGAGAGTGGTGAGGCTGTGCCTCACTTGCCTCACCTGACTGCACGTCACTGGTGTGGACCAGTTGCCAAGTACCCAGATCGCAATCACTTCAGTGTGGAGGTCCTGGGATGGCTGAAACTTTGAGCATCGGTTATATTACTTGTTTAGTACTGTTGTAATTTTAAAGTCACTGAATGAGTCGACTATCCTGTTTGCATTTCAGAAGACCAGAAGACCTGGCTGTTTTCACAGGCTTTGGCTAGTGCCAAAGTTAGATGTTAATATTAGATGTTGGTGAAATGTTTTTGAATATTTAAATGTCTATGGAGATTCTCAGTCATCCTAGTCATGGTTGTCCCAAAGGTGCTTTTCCCAGAAGTAACTGGACTTTCTGGTTTTTTTCTTTGAAGACATTTCATTTCTCATCCAAGAGGGTTTTTCAGCTCAGAGGAGTCCAGTTGCCTCTTGAAAAAGCACTTTTGAATGTCTACCTACCAGCTTTGTCTTCTATTTTCTTTTCTTTTTCTTCTTATTCTTTTTCTGTTTGTTGCTTTATACTACATTTTATTTTGGAGTCAGTGCCACCAAAATAAACAATTTAATTAATAAAGGCAGGTTATTGTTCACAAGGTAAGACGAATGCAGGCATTTTGAGTTTTGATCTTTGTGCAATGGGAAATCTTGTTATAAACCTGCAAAGCACATATTTGCTTGGGGTTACTTCTATGTTAAAAAACGAATGCTGTAGACAGGCTACCTTATGCATGCTTGACAAAATAAATAAATGCAATATATAAAAATACATATCCTGTCCAAATAAACACACTATGCACGTCTGATATCGGGTTTTCCATATTCTACTCCTTTTAGTTCAAAAAGGTGGGCTTGAGGGGGTTACATACAGCCTCTATATTCAGGTAAAGGTGAGGCCAACTTTGCAGAAAGCTTCTGGAGCCTGGGGAGGATGAAAAAAACGTGCCAAAAGCGGGAGGTGGGTGAGTTGCGCGCATAGCATTATGGGTATGGGTTTACACGCAAGACACCCTGTGCTCCCCCCATTTTTGGCACACGATCCAAAAAAGGTTAGCCATCACTGTCCTATAGTGTATGAATTTGGAGATAATTGCTTAAAAGTAAGTAAGTAAGTATAATCTTCATTGTCATTGTACTTAAATACAATGAAATTGTATAAAAGAGAAAACAGAGCAACAGGAGAAAAAAGAGAAAGGAGTAAGAAGAAAGCTTACTTATCAGCATTGAAGCTGGAGGGTGGAGGTCCAGGAAATTTATTCAAGGAGTGAATAGGCGATAGGAGGAGCTGGAATATTCTCACCATTTCATTTCTATACACTTCCATGGCTGCATAGCTACCTCTTGTGTTCCAGTAACATAATTTCTCAGAGCAACCTCCTCCCCATGTCTCAGTAGAATAGTTGTATAGCTACCCCTTGTGTTTCAGGATCATTACTGTTCTGTGTTAAGTTATATGTTTCTTAACTTTGCAGGAAGATCCCTAACACCTTCTTTTCTATTTTCCTAGAGCTGGGATGAAGGAAGAAATCTAGGCTGGAATGCCCCACTAAGATAAATAAGTTGGTTTCAGAGGATGCAGCCTGACTGATGTCTATGGAGATTCTCAGTCGTCCGGGTCATGATTTTCCCAAAGGGCAACTGGAATTCCTTCATTGTTTCCTTGAAGGCATTTTGCTTCTCATCCCAGAAGCTTCTTCAGTTCTAATGTAGAGCTCAATTCAGTTAGAACCGAAGAAGTTTCTTGGATGAGAAGCAAAGCGAAAAAACGAAGAAAGTCTAGTTGCTCTTTCAAAAGCATCTTTGGGATAGCCTGACTGATGGCAGTCTGTGACAATTTTCTTTTATGGGGGAACCCTGGGAAGAAGGGCCCTGACAGAATAGCACTTAGCAGTAGCACTTAGACATATATACCTCTTCACAGTGCTTTACATCCCTCTCTAAGTGGTTTACAGACTGAGCATATTGCCCCAACAATCTGGGTCCTCATTTCACTGACCTCGGAAGGATGGAAGGATGAGTCAACCTTGAGCTGGTGGGACTTGAACTGCCAAACCGCTGGCAATCAGCAGTCAGCAGAAGTAGCCTCCAGTACTCCATTCTAACCACTGCGCCACCACAGCTCTTTTGAAAACCTTTTATCTATCTTCTCCTGACCAGGGTTATAACAACATGACCAAGTATTAAAAACTTTTTCTGGGCTATTTAAACAGAGCAAAGCAAGGGAATAACTTTCTGACATATGTATTTAAAAATACACACACACACACACACACCATGTGTGTCTGTGTGTGTGTGTCTGTGTGTCTGTGTGTGTGTGTGTGTGTGTGTGTGTGTATTCCTCCTCCTGTTCATGTAGGATAAAGCCTGGGAAGCCTAATATAATTCCTTACATATAAATGCATTCTTGCGTGCGATTTTGATTTGAACCAAAAGACAGCTTTTATGTTTCATATTTTTATGTGCATTGTAAGTGTGGCACACAACATTTGAAGACTTAATTTGTGCTTTGGGTAAGTGTTTGCTGAACACAGATGGATAAGAATTGGCGAAAGAAAAGAAAAGAAAGGAAAAGAAAAGAAAGGAAAAGAAAAGAAAAAAATAATTTCCCACAAGCCCAAGTAGCTCCTTGCTTGCACATGAGAAATAATCTTGGCAAATGCAGCAAGAAAGACACATTTTTATTTAACTACTGTTCCTATAATCTCTCTCTCCTTCCGCATTGCTCAAGGCCTCTGGGTTTTGGCCCGCAGATTTTCCTTCCCTGAGTTCCAACTACCTTTGAATTTATTTTATGTGGGAAATCAGAGATCAAAAATCTCTCTCTCTCTCTCTTTTGTCTAAGATCTGCATTCACTTGATGGGCAGACAATTACTTCTGCTGTCTGCTTTCTGTCTTTTGCTATTCCCTTTCTCCCCAATTTTCTGAACACTCCCATCCCCATATTTTTTATCTGCCAGCAAGACATTTCCCATTTCAGAGCTGAAGAAGCTCTTTGGATGAGAAGCAAAATGTCTTCAAAGAAAAACCAGAAAGTCCAGTTGCCTCTTGAAAAGCCACCTTTGGGACAACCATGACCTGGATGTCCATAGACATCCACTAAGCTCCTTTTTCAATAGGAATGGGGTATGGTATGGTGTGATGCTTGCATTATTTTATCTGTTTTGTGCACCTCAATTCTTGCAGCTCATTTGGTTACAGTTCGAATACAAGGGTAGGAAACATCACAAAGAAAGCTATATCCTTTTTCTTTTATTTCACTTCACAATGTTTCAGTCTTGCACAAAACAGGAAAGACCATAAAAGTGAGCCAGGAGAGTCCAGCACCATTGCACCAAACCCCTGACATAGCAGCCGTTCCTGCTCCAACCTGTGCTTTATATTTAAACACAGACAGTCCGCAAGTTATGCAAGATTCAACTCAATCAGTCAATCAATCAGTCAATCAGTCAATCAATTAATCAAACCATCATTATTGTCCTAGACCAGCACAAATGCAACTCATTGATTGTAACAAGGCATGCAAAACATTGCTGCTCCTCCTTTTGCATACGTGGAAAAAGGTCGGTCCTTGTTTTGGTTATGGTGTGATCTGACTGCTCCACAAAAGCCAATGACCATGTTACAAATGATAATTGTGCTACACAAAAGTTGACTTGTCCAGGAGTCCAGCAATGCAGCAGTACAGAGCTAGGACTGTGTATAGTAACTACAAGTCTCCACCATGTCATTCCGGGAGATTTGCTCGGTAATGATCCTCTCCCTGAAAATAATACTTTTTAAACATTTCATATGTCAAATTTTATCCTGCTTTTTTGGGGAGAGTATTGAGAAATGGTAGTAGATGGATCTGATTGAGAAGCAGCATGAAGGGACCTGCTTCCACCAGTGTGTGAGGCCAAACAAACATCTCTCTCATCATACCCTCTTGCTACTTCACCTGTACACCTAACAGATTTTACCCACCTTGAGGCTGTCCTTGGATAATAGTATAGTAAGCAGGGAAAATACTATTGGAATCTATTATTATTATTACAGCTAATGATAACCTAGGGCAATTTGAGTCATGTCCTGGGGACAGGATGAAGGCAGTGCTGTTGGGGAAAATCCGTGGTGCCCAGATATGATTGTGTTACAGCTAGGTACAAGTAGGGACAGGTCTGTGTCTACAAGCTATCTACCCTGTTGTAAACGACTAATGAAGGCAACTGGAAAAAGGAATGATTCTGCAAGAAAACTGGCAGTAGTTTACTGGGATTTGAATTTTTAACTGTATACGGTTCTTTCCAGATTATTAATACCTGTAACCCTGTTAGCATTTCTAAATTAAACTAATCTCACCAAAGCCAAATGATGGAATATGATAAAAACTTTTTGGCTTTTTTTAATGTGTATTTAAGGGACGTGTTGGCTCAGTGGCTAAGATGCTGAGCTTGTTGATCAGAAAAGTCCGCAGTTTGGCGGTTCGAATCCCTAGTGCTGTGTAACAGAGTGAGCTCCTGTCCCAGTCATCCAGGTCATGGTTGTCCTAAAGGTGCTTTTTCTTCGAGAGGCAACTGAACTTTCTGGTTCTTAACAGACTTAGAAGGGACCTTGTAGGTCTTCTAGTCCAACCCCCCATCCAAGCAGGAGACCCTACACATCATTTCTGACAAATGGCAGTCCAGTCTCTTCTTGAAAGCTTCCAGTGACGAAGCTCCCACAACTACTGAAGCTGTTCCATTGGTTGATTGTTCAGAGCTGAAGAAGCTTCTTAGGTAAGAAGCGAAACATCTTCAAAGAAAAACCAGAAAGTCCATTTGCCTCTTGGAAAAAAAAAAGCACCTTTGGGACTCCTTTCTATCAATTCTGTACAGAATTCATGCCTTGAATTATGAAAGTAAACTGTGACGAGACAATAATACAGATAGTCCTCGATTTATTCATTTATTGACCATTCAAAGTTACAACAGCATTGAAAGAAGTGACTTATGGCCGTTTTTCACATGCCCATTGCAAAATCCCCATGGTCATATGATCAAAATTTAGATGCTTGGCAACTGATTTATAGTTATGACATCTGGAGTATCCCAGGGGTCATGTGATCAGTTTTTGCAACCTCCTGACAAGCAAAGTTAGGATTCACTTAACAACTGTGTTATTAACTTAACAAATGCAATGATTCTCTTAACAACGGTTGCAAGGAAACTCGTAAAATGGGGCAAACTCACTTAACAAATGTTTCACTTAACAACATAAATTTTGGGCTCAATTTTGATCGTGACTTGAGGACTACCCATATCCCTTTCTAAAAACTAACTGATTTCCACTGGAGGAGATGAGGTAAAGATTTGGATATCATTCATTTCCAGCTACTAGCAGTTGGTCTGCTTTCCAAAAACAGAATCTCAGGAAGGCCTCCTCTTTTCTTCTAACTTCAAAATGGGTGAAGGATTTCCATTTCTGTCCTTCCCTCCTCTGCCCCGCCTGGAAAAACACCTGGGCACTTCCACTGAACTCCCCTGCATTTCTGCCAGTGCAATTGCTCAATACACACAAATATATTTCAGTCCTGAGGCAATTGTTTGGTGATTTGTTTCTCAAAGTGCTTCCTGGCACCAAAACAGCAGCTGTATAATCATGCTCAAGTTACACTGATCCAGAAGCACATATTCCAGGGGTGTCCAAACTTTTTGCGAGGAGGGCCAGATTTGGTGAGGTGAAAATGTGTGGGGCCGATCATTCAGCCTGACATTCTTTGAACCCTTAACATTAAATGCGAATTAACTACCGTATTTTTCGGAGTATAAGACGCACCAAGATTTTGAAGAGGCAAATTAAAAAAAAAGATTTTGCACTCTCCCACGAAAATGGGCCTATTTTTTAAAGGGCATGAATAGCCTTTAAGAGGCTTCTAGAGTGCTCCTGGGGGCTAGGGGGGGGGGCAAAGTTGAGCAAAAAATGGCCCTTTTTTTGCTCATTTATGCCCTCCACAGCCCCCAGGATCACTCTGAAAACCACCTAAAGGCTATGCACAGTCATTTTGGTGAAGTGGGCAGAGTTTTGGGAGGCAAAAAATGCTGTATTCAGTGTATAAGATGCACCCAGATTTTTAGCCTCTTTTTTGAGGGGAAAAAGATGCATCTTTATACTTCGAAAAAAACAGTATTTTATGAAAGACTAAACAAATAACTCCAGTGGGGAGAAGAGGCTGTGGGCTTCTTGAAATTTGAAAAAGGGCCACATTTGGCCCCCCGGGCTGCGCTTTGGACATGCCTGACATATTCGGACTCTTAAGGCTCGAACACTTACTAAAATGTAAGCCCCAGTGAACAACATGGGACTAATATCTCAGGAGGGTTAAGGCTAAGACTCTCCTGGAAAACTAACAGAGCTTTCCCTGGCTCAGAATCTTCCAAATATGTCAACCAACAGCCAGTATTCTTAGGCCAGGGAATTTGGGCAGTTGAATTCCACACATCTGGAGGATACCTAAATTGGGGAGAGCCAGACATTGTAATTTAAAGGCATTGTTCAGTTTGTCCATGGTGGGTCCTAAATAGGTTGAAGAGAAGGAGAGAGAGAAACCGGAGCAAACACAACCTTGGGATTTTGTAGAGGTCTCCCATTGTAACCCTATTCAGACCTGACTAATTAGCTTTGAGCCCAGACAAGGTTGGCCAGGTGCTACTAACTACAGATAAATCATAGTGAGCATTATACTCTCTAGGGAATCAGGACTGCACATTTCTTTAAGGAAATACATTTTATTTATTATATAATTTCTGCCCTACTTTTTATGATTAGATTCAAATCAAGTCAGGATACAATTAATTAAACATAGGGAGTTCCAAATAATTGCACAGTATAATAGTTTAGTGAAGTTCTAATTAAGCATGTTGAAAACTTTAACAAAACTTTCAAAAGAGTTTTAGTAGTCCCAGGCCAGGAAAACACAGCACAAATAACTAAAACCCTGAGTGAACATAGATGTAGTACATTTTCACACTGCTTCTGAACATGTGTGTGTGTGTGTGTGTTCTGAACACACACACACACACACACACACACACACACACACACACACACACACACACGTTAAGCCTATTCATTCCCCTCTTGTTTATTTTCACCCAGTTGGATGAGTCCCAGAATGTGCCTTGTTTATTGGTGACAACTTCAGGGAGACGTGCCTGCTAGCAAGCAAGGGGCATCATTCCAAAGTCTTCCCTGAGGAGCTACAAGCAGGAGCTTGCCGAGCCTGAAGTTAGAAGGCTAGCCTGCGAAGGATCCAAACAAAGCAGCCATGGTGGCTAGGCTCTGCAAGAAAGAGCCAGACAAGAAGTTGTGAGAAGCAGCCAGAAGCTGCCACTGTGTGAATTTTCTGCCCAAGGTTTGTAGAGCTGCCAGACTCTCTGGCAGCTTGCTTTGCTCAAGCAAGGAACTTCACTTTCTCTGTCTAAAGGTCTTTTCTCATGATTTTGCTTCCCTGGGAGTGGCAGCGAGGCCTTGCCTTTTCACTGGCAGGCTTCTTTTCAAATCTCATAGTACAGGGGTGAGGAACTCGGGGAGGGGGCCGGGACGGGACCTTCTTGTGTGGCTGAATTACAGCCTCAGCGAAGGTATCCAGCTTGGACAGTGGTGAGGGATGCTGGGAGTCGTAGTTCAGTCACACAGTGTCCTTTGGCAGATATTGTAGAAGCCTAAATCTAGGGAACAAGCTTAAACCAAAACAAAGTTATGCTTCCATATACTTTTGGGAATTCAAAGGCTAATTCCTGGTTATTTTTTTCAATGGGGGGGGGGGGGAAAGTGAAGGAAAATTGAGTGAGGTGGAGCAGCTGTTGAAAGCCCAGGTAGGAGAACAGTCACGTTATCCCAAACAGGTGAAACTTATAATTTTTGTTCCTTCAATGTCCTTAGTTTGCTTCTCCGTAGAGAAGAGAATGAAAAAACAAACAAAGGAACCACTTTATAAAGCTAAATAGAATGATATATTTGGATTTTATATGGGCCAGCTAAAATTGAGGAAAGAGTTCTGGGAGAGGAAGAGTCAGAATGGTGATCAGATTGCTAGTTTAAGGGCCGTACCCTAAATTTGCCTTTGACCATGTTGGCTGAAGCCATGGGGGGTTGAAGTTTGGGAGGGTTGACATAGACTGCATGGAAAAACAACAACAACAACTGAGGTTTATTACTGTGATTCATAGGCTTCTTTCCAGAGAATCAATCTATTCAGCCTCAATAACCCTGAATAAAAAGGCCAATTCTTTAGTCACTACAACAAAGACTTGAGAATAATACTAATACTATTCATGAGGCAATTATTAATTATAGATGCAAATCCTTTTCGAAATCCCTTTGATGAATTTAGGAAAGTACCATCCTTAACATTTACCCTCAAATGGGAATGATTTTACACCCTGGAAGTGGTTGTAGGGAAATGGAAGAAACAATAAACCAAAGAGAGGCTACCTGAAAAATTTGGATTTCAATTTCCATCATCCCCAGGCTAGAGAGGAATTAGTTGAGTATATCTACTGGATGCTATATTGGGACTGGCTGGAAAAAGAGAAGTGTGTGGCTTATTATGATCAGTAGATGTCGCTCTATCTACACCAACAGTCAAGATTGTCTTTGAGTGGCCAGTAATTTAAGCCAAAAGTACAATTTTGTTAGCAGATTTGGGGGAAATGGAAGACTCACTCATGCACTTCCTACAACTTCATGACTCAGTGTTCACTCACAGCTGAACATGCCTAAGCAGATTCTACTGAATTTAAGGTGACTAAATTTATTCTAAAGACACATTTGCATATACACATTGTTGTTAAGTGGATAAAGGATGAATCAATGAAGAAAGTGGTAGTATTTCTAGTCCGCAGAGTTTAGTCCCACATTCTCAACACATACGGTAACTTCTTGAACTTAGCTAACTTGTATCAATAAGATAAGTTATTTAAACATTTACAACAAATTGATTCATTCAGTTACTCAGAGGGCAGAAACAAATGGTTACTTCAGACTTTATTGATCTCGTTCAAGAGCTGATGCCAAAGATTTACACTTTAGAGAACCACAAAAAGTTTTCTTCTGGTTTATGTTCTTTCTGGTTTATTCTTCTTCCTGAAGAGAGTTTGCTACAGAAGTGTTACACAAACATTGTAAGTTCTGGCACCCTTAGCAGCAGACATTCATTGGGTTAAATTGTTGTTATTTTGATATGGGCAATAATAACCATTTCAAAGGAAACATAGGTTTAGAATAAATTTTGCAGTAAATGTCAGTTTTGTCACTCCTTTATTTCTCACCAGTTCCTTTAATGTTAAGACACTTGTTTACTGTTACAAAATATGAAGTAATATATTTTTTCTAGTATGAATATTGATTATGTGCCATTAGTCTGTGTTGGTCCCAGAGATGACATAGATTTTCTCCATTATGATTGTTGTTATGGGAAAAATAGGAGGGCAAAGGAGTATTATATATGCTCACCACCTTGAGTTATTTATAAAAATAATAAAAGATGGGATAAAAAAAATGTCTATCTCTTTGTCCTTAACTTGGTCTTTTAGGCCTCCCAACTATGTACTCATCCCCATTGTAACTCAGTCCATCTTGCCACTGACCATCCTTTCATCTCTTTTCCAGAGAGCTGTGACTTCACACAATGTGTCTAAAATAGAATAATTTAAGCCAGGTTATTTTGCCTTAAGGGAGAACTCTGGATTGATTGCTTTGAGGTGTGTGTGTGTGTGTTTGAGTTTATAAAATACAGATGTATTAAACATTTCTTTTAAATAAATTATTAAATTCAATTTAAATAAAAAATACAGCTTCGCAAGGACAGGGGAAGGACATTTTCTAAGTGTTGGGTGAAGTGAAAGGCATGGGGGAGATGATGTCAGGGGAATGATGATTTTTTGGGAAACTGTTGTTAGCAATTGGATGCAAGATGTCTGCTCATTTAGGTTGATGAGAAAAATGATATGGGAGGTGAGTGAATTTTAGTTGTGATGGAAAGAGCAAGATTGCAATAGCACTTAGATGTATATACCACTTCCTACTGCTTTACAGCACTCTCTAAGCTATTTACAGAGTCAGCATATTGCCCCCAACAATCTGGGTCCTCATTTTACTCACCTCGGAAGGATGGAATGCTAAGTCAACCATGACTGGTCAAGATAAAACTCCTGGCAGTGAATAGAGTTTGCCCACAATACTGCATTCTAACCACTACACCAGCAGAGCTCTGGTGGCGCAGAATATGATGGGAAATATGTGCCAAACCATTATAGGTGAAGAGATCAGCAGAGAAAATGGCAGCAAATCTATGTAAAACTACCCATAATAACTGAATGCTCTACTATTAAGATAACAGACCAATATCCCGCAAGAAGAGCTGTGTAAGAACATTATTCAGAGTGAACACAAATACATTGCAGCAACCCAAAACACCCCCCCAAAAAGGGAACAGACCGCCTATTCCACAGCATCTTCACGCAAAATGGATACCCATGAAACTTTATTAAAAAGAGCCTAACTACTCAAACTTCTCTAGGCAGAAATGACTCTCATAGATGTTTGTCCTGGGTAGAAATATGGGTTTCCACTCCAAATGAGGTGAGATTAATGGGGCTCTGGTGAAGATGGTGACCACCACTTTGTGGAATAGGATGCTGGTCAAATCAGCAACTGTTCTGACTTCACTTTAGAAGGCAGTCAATATGGAGGTATTGTTAAGAAGGAGTTTGAAGCCTTTTGAGGTTGCTTGACTAAATGAGTTGGCACTACTTGATATTAAAAGTGACCTAGTCTTATTTTTTTTACAGCACTTGCGCTTTGTTTTATCTCATCTGTAGTATCCTTTGCTTTGACTTTTGTGAACTATTGGAGGTCTTGACATTGTGGTGAGTATAGAAATATGAAGAAATAAGTGTTCTTGGAAACCTGAAAAAGCAGCAGAGAGGAGAATGTTGTCTGCTCACCAGCTTTTTGCTCATGCCAATTGCGAATGCTTTCGGCAGTTATAGAAGAAAAGCAATTACTGAGACGCTCAATCCCATTTCTTTCCAACCGTTGCCAGCTATACAACAGGTGGTCTAAAGGGAAGAATAACCTTTCATTCAATGAAGCATTTGCACTCTGGGAAAAGAAAAGTATTTGGCACGTCTTCTATTAGTCTGTTTGCTGAAGGGAAGAATAGCTTTAATCCCTCCCAGTGTTTCTTATTATTATTTATTCAATTTATTTGAATGAGGAAGAAGATAGGCAGTTGTGTCTTGTTCCTAACCTGTCTTCAGGTAAAATGACTTCCCTGGCAAATCTTACAGAGGTTGAGATGGATCTTGAGAATCTTTAATTTTTTTAGATTGTCATTTTTGTTTGTAATACATTCTTTTATTACCTGGCTCACTCTTGAGTGTTGTTTTCATTCATTGACCTTCTCAGAGTTTTTTTTTTTTGAGTTAGGCAGGCTATAAAGTGATAAAATAACCAAATAAATAGACCACCGAAATAAACATAATAGGCTTTCATCAAAGGGTACGTTTCCTTTACCATTTGTAAACCAAGGTTTCTCTCCATTAGGCTTCAGTTGGAAGCAACCAACATAAAGTTAAATCTGGTTTAAAATTAGGCTCTCGGGCAAACTGTGTGTGTTTCTAAAGTGAACTTTCACTTTGCAAACTAGACTAGATATATTTAAATTTCCAGCTGGTATATTTTAATCTGAGCATCCTTGCCTAGGACCACAATCGTAGGCTGGAAGGGAAGAGCAGGCCAAGACCAATTACATAGCTCTGTATTAGCAAGGAGAACAGGAAAGAGGACTATTTGGCAGGGGTCTTGTCCTAGAACTCAGAACTGAAGAACCTGTGTGTATGGGTGTGTGCGTCACATCTTGTAAAAAGACAAGCAACTGCAGTGGGTTAAACACAGGCAGATGATAAAATATGTGTCATCAGTGCAAGATGCAAATCCTGTGACTTATATATTGGCATCCAGCATCAGGACACAGGTACAAAAGACCAGAATATGTGATGACATGATATCATAAGGTACATTTCGCAGTAGCCAGGCTTTTGGTAAATCACCACGGCAAACTGACATCCCTAGACAAAAAACACTGAATCCAAAAATAATGCTCAAATGCAGGATTCAGGCTACCAAAATCTCTCCAGAGTAAGGGGAAATCACAAGATCACCCATATATACTCTAGACAGCTATTATATTTTTGTGTGAGCACACAGCAGGAACTGAGTTTTTGTGGTTGGCTGGGAAACGTGGGATTTCATCTTGCTTACAGCTGCTAATGTTATCTATATGAAATCTAGGTTTGACTAAGATTCACCTCTTAATCACTTTGGATTTAGTTTTTTTTAAAATTAAGAACATTTAGATTGACAACTCCTATTGAAATCACCAGATGAGCTTTTCTTCAATTGTTTTATTATAAAGTTTAATTACAAGTTTAAAGGATTGTAACAATATTTAATGTACAGCAAAAAGATGATTAATGTTGGCTAATTTTAAACTGATTAAGGCTCAGATGGAACTTAATTTAAGACCGTAGCTAATTGAAAGAACCCTTTCTTGTGGAAAATGTTTATACTTAGGTAAAACTGGCAAATGGAACAGAAAAGATGATTTTGTAAATTGGACATTAGAAGGCACTAGATAGATGGATATTTAAAAAAAAAGAATTTTGGTGAATGGGTGCAGGAAGTTTTACAGCCATCCATCCATCCATCCATCCATCCATCCATCCATCTATCCATCCATCCATCCATCCATCCATCCATCCATCCATCCATCCATCCATTTCTATAGTTGCCCATCTCTATTAATCTCTGGGTGGTTTACAATTAAAAAAAATATTACAATTTAAATATTAAAACACTTAAAAAAAAACAAGAAAAACATCCAAAATAAATATACACAGCAGCCAACATACTTGGCTAGTTAGCAATAAAGCCAGAAAACAGGCCCCTTGACACATTCAGCACTCCAGGCTCAGAAAAATTGCCAGGTTTTGAGGGCCTTTCAAAAGGCTAACAGAGTTATATTTCTGATGACTGATGACGGGATACATTTTTTTAGCAACATTATGGAAATAATTTAGCATAACCCTTCTTTTTTTTGTGGGGGGGGGGCATTGTTTTGGGCTTTCCAGTCTGGTCCACAACCCTAAGATTTGCTAGTGGTTTCCCATCCAAACATCAGGCCTGTTTAGCTTTTCAGAGATCCATCAGATTTGGAGAGTTGATGCCACCTGCTGTGGTTGCCTGGGGTAACATGATACCCATAACTGCATATGCTGATTGAAGTGGACATAACTTGTTTGGTGGGGAGAGATGGATGCATAACACCATTCTGTCCAGCATCAAACTTATCTATCTGTATCACTAGGACTCAAAATGACAACTATAGTTTATTAGAGACAAAAAAAAATACACACAAACACAGAGCTTTGGGTTTATTAAAATTCCAAATGATATACTAGTAAACTGGCAGTCAAATGCTATACTAGTAAATTGCTTCTGAAAAGTTGTCAACTCCTGCATTACAACATACATTGAGTCCCCTCATTGTATTCTTTTATGCACAAAGATGATAGGGATGTCATTCAGAAGGTGATCTGTACACAGAAATCTGCTTCCTTGTGTACTGGATAGAAGGATTATGCACACAGTGTAATTCCAATTTTTTTATTTTTTTAAATTTTATTGTTTTAATTAGACAGAAAACACACCAACAAAACACTCTTCAATACATCTTCCAGCAAGCATGTCGATTGGTTACAATTAAATTCCGTGCATTACTACAATCATTCTTTATATTTCATTCAAATTGAATTGTACATTTTAAATCAAAAATCTTTATACCGTCAATATACCAACATTCTCCTTTAACTGTATTTGTTTGAAAGTACTTTTATCTAGAATCGTTCATATTTATATTATCCAACGAATAAACATTTTAAAACCGACAACAATCTGTAAGAGCTACCACATTCTACTTATTTATCGCCTAGTATTCTTATTTCTTTCCTCCATCTATCTATACCATTTATCCCATATCTGATAGAATTCTGATTCTTCTTTTCCCTGGATTTCTTTAGTTAGTTTGTCCATTTCAGCACAGTCCATCACCTTTCTTATTATTTCATCTTCACTTGGAGTTAGCTTGTTTTTCCATTTCTGGGCATAGGCAATCCTTGCCGCTGTTATTATATGCAGTATTAAATACTGGGTTTCTTTTTTGTATTTTGCAGGTAGTAATCCTAATAAGAAGATTTTCGGTTTCCATTCTATTTTAACTCCCATTATTGCCTATAGCCAGTTTTTAATCTTTTTCCAAAACTTTTTAGCCTCCTCACAGGTCCACCATAAGTGGTAATACATTCCGTGTATCGATTCACATTTTCAACATTTTGGGGATGCATTTGACGATATTTTGGCTAACCTTGTTGGTGCCAGGTGCCATCTATAAAACATTTTATACTGGTTTTCCTTATATGCGACTGAGAGTGTCATTTTTAAGTTTGTTCCCCAAAATTTTTCCCATTTATCTAATTCAATATTGTGTCCAAAGTTCTGTGCCCATTTTATCATTTGTTCTTTCACAATTTCTTCTTCCATTTTATATTTCAGGAGAAATTTATATATTCTCCCTATCATTTTTCTATCTGGGCTTTGAATGATTTTATCCAATTTGTGTGATTCTGTTTCAATGTCATATAATTTGGTATCATTATTGTATTTGGTTTTGATTTGCAGGTAGGTTAACCAGTCCACTTTCATGTTCTGTTCTGCCAATTCTTCAATTGTTTTTAAGTTTCCCTGTCTATCAATTAAGTCTCTATATCTTAGCATTTTGTTCCAATCTATAAAATTTGGGTGGGTCGTCCTTTCTGTCAGTGATAGCCAATTCGGGATTTTCACGTAATGGATTTTTTTTTATTTTGAGCCATTTTTGCAATAACGCTCTTCTAATTAAGTGTTTTTGAAAGTATTTGTGGGTTTTATTTTTATCATCCCATAGGAAAGTGTGCCAGCCTGCTTGCAAATCATGGCCTTCCAAGGTCAAAATTCTTTTATTCTTTAGCTCTATCCAATCCTTCACCCATGTTATTGATACTGCCAGTGCGTATAAATCCCAATTTGGTAATGCTAAACCTCCCCTCTCTTTGCTGTCTTGCAGTGACTTTAGTTTGATCCTCGCTTTTCGTCCCTGCCAAATAAACCTAGTGGTTATGTTATTTAATTCTTTAAATAATTTTTTTACCTGGGTTAATAGGTGCGGCTTGCAATAGGAATAAGATTCTTGGTAAAATATTCGTTTTGATTGTCGCTATGCGTCCCATGAGTGATAGTTGAATATTTTTCCAATTTTCTAAGTCTTTCTTTATTTGTATCACTAATTTGTTATAGTTATCATCTTTAATTGTGGAACATTTTGCCGACACCCAGATCCCCAGGTATTTCACTTTCTTAGCTATTTGCATATTGGTTATTGTTTCCAGTTCCTCTTTTTGTCATGTTTTTGGTTATCATTTTTGTTTTGTTTTTATTGATCTTTAATCCTGCCACTTCGCCATATTCTTCTAATTTTTGAATTAATTTCTGACTGGAATCTAATGGGTCCTCTAGTACAAATACTAAGTCATCGGGATAGGCTTGGGCCTTATATTCTTCATTTTTGAGTCTTAAACCTTTTATTCCCTGGTCTTTCCGAATTTCATTTAATAAAATTTCCAAAGTCAATATGAACAGCAAAGGAGAGAGGGGGCATCCCTGTCTGACTCCCTTTTTTATTTCGATCTTCTCTGTTAATTCTCCATTCATCAGAACTTTGGCTGTCTGGTTATTATAAAATCCTTCTATCATTTTTATAAATTTTTCACCGAATTTCATCTCATCCAATACTGTTATTATAAATTTCCAAATTACATTGTCAAATGCTTTTTGTGCGTCAAGGAAAAGTACCATTTGTTTTTCTGGGTGCGCCTCATAGTACTCTATTATGTCTAGGATGATTCTCGTATTATTTCTAATGTGTCTGTGGGGTAGAAATCCATTTTGGTCTGGGTGTATTCGTTCATTTAAAACCTGTTTGATTCTTCCTGCCATAATTGCTGCAAATATTTTATAGTCAGAATTTAGTAATGAAATTGGCCTGTAGTTTTGAATTTCTTGTAGGCTGGTTTCTTCTTTTGGGATTAGCAATATTATTGCTTCTGTCCATGTTTCCAGTATCTTGGCTTTTCCTAAGATTTCATTAAACATATCCACCCCTAACTCTTCCAGTATTATTTTATTATATTTGTATAGCTCCACCGGTATTCCATCTGGTCCTGGTGTTTTATTACTTTTCTGGTTTTTCAGAACTGATTCCACTTCAGCTAACGTTATTGGCCTGTTTATCGCCTCCCTTTGCTCTTTTGAGATTGGTGTTATCTTTGCTGTGTTTAAATAATGCTTTATTTTATTTTCCTCCATACTGTCTTGTGTGTATAATTTTGTGAAGTATTTATGAATAATTTTCTTCTTTTCTTCTGCTTTATATTGAATTCTTTCCTCCTCGTCTTTCAATTGCTATATCATCCTTTTTTCTCTTTCATTCTTCAGTCTGTATGCCAGCCATCGTCCAGGTTTGTTGGCTTGTTCAAAATAGTTTTGTCTGGCCGCTTTAATTTTCTGCGCTAATTCCTTTTGATTTATTAGGTTGAGCTTATGTTTGATTATCTCTTTTTTTTCTTTTTTACTTTTATTCTTTGGGTCTTTCTGGAGTTCATCTTCAGCTTCCATAAGTTCCTTTTGCATATATTCTTGTTGCTTTTTTTGTTTTCTAGTTTTCCTCGCCATATAGGCAATTGTAAGGCCTCTTATGTATGCTTTCATAGTGTCCCAGAGATTTTGAATTGAGGTATCTTCTCTTTTATTTATTCTAAAAAATTGTTTTAGTTCTTTCTCCAGCATTTGAGTGTATTCTGTATCATTTATAATGCTTGAATTCATCATCCATCTTTTTCTTCTTCTTTGACCTTTCCATCTTAATTTTATTGGATTATGATCTGCCCACTCATTTGCTTCTATTTCAATTTCATCTACTTGATTGCATAGTCCAGATGAAATCCAAGCCATGTCAATTCTTGATAGTGACTGATGGGGGTTCGAATAAAAAGTATATTGCTTTCTTGTTTTGTGCCTTTCTCTCCAAATATCGTGTAATTTATATTTGATTGCCATTTCAAAAAAGGATTTGGGTAGCATATTTTTTTGTTTTGTTTTTCTTTTTGCTTTCATAGTCCATTTTTTTGTCCGCTATTGCATTACAGTCCCCAATTAAGCAAATATTTTCATATTCTAATTCGTTTATTTTGTTGTAATTCCAATTTTAATATGCTAATTGCAGTTTAATTTTACTGAGAAAACTCTGCCTTTAAGTACATAGGAGCAAGCCAATGCATTTTATCAAGGAGAAATATAAATGATTTGGAGTCTGCATGCCCTATGTTTTCTATGATACTCTAGTGAACATTTCTGTGCTCAGTACAAACATTTCCAAAAGTTGTTTCCTAGTTTGGCACTCCCTTTCCACTTGAAAGTAACCAAAGGATGAATGTTTTCCTGGATTAAAAACAGTTCTCATTATTTAGGATGGCAGTTAGTGGCTAGGAATAGGGCAAAATCTTATTTTAGCAACATAAATCTCACCATGCAAATCAACTCACTCTCTCTCTCTCTCTCTCTCTCTCTCTCTCTCTCTCTCTCTCTCTCTCTCTCTCTCTCTCTCTCTCTCCCCCTCCCTCCCTCCCCTCCCTCTCCTCTCTGTCATCATGTTAATCTCTATTATTGGAAGAAAATCAGACTTTCCATCTGATCAGGCAGATTTGGGAAGCTCTTTTCTAATTTTTAATAATATAGGATTGAAGAATTAACAATCATTTTCTAAGTTTTAAAAGATCTGAGTGCAAATGCACGTATTAGGGTTCAGAGAAATATTCTAAGCAGCTGAATCAGAAAGTCAAACACTTAAACCCACCATGGACAACTATATTTACATCATTGCGAACACACATACTTTCTTCCAAAACCCAAAATTTCCACCTATTCTCCAAAGTGTGTTATTAATTTTCATGACATGTATCATAGCAGAATGATTGCATTTTTGAGCTTGGTTTCTTTCAACATGATCTAGTCTCTGCTTTCTAAACCACTTGTTTTTATATCTATTACATAGAGGAAGCACCGAAGTCAACAAAAGAGGAACTGGGATGGACGGCTTGTGTTGAAGAAAGATTGCCAACTGCAAAATATGGATATAATTTTATAATATAATTTTATAATTAAAGTAATAAGTGGGGTTTCCTGCTATTGTTTAAAGACGTGTCGTGATACATTTAAATCATCGATAAAAACATAAGAAAATGCTACTAAGTAAGATGTTGGCAGCAAAGCTGGTACCGAGGGGAAAGAGCAGGCGAAGGACATGTGCAAACAATTTCGTGGGAATAGTTCTGTTTATGGCATGTAGATTCTGTTTTAGGAACTCTAACCACTTAGAAAGTATTTTCATTCATGCCAGAATGAGGTTTTGCTTGTTTGTTATTGAACATCTTATGTGGATAGACTTTTTTTTTACTGGCAAGTATGCTTGGTGTGTGAAATAAATATTTTAGTTGAATTATTTAAAAGCAAGTAGAAACTATCACAGTTTGGGTGCAATGCATTGAACCCAACCTAGTTTGTGTGTACATGTGCGTATATACACATTAGGTATATTACATTAGAACAGAACAGAACAGATCAGAATAGGATTCTTTATTGGCCAATTGTGATTGCACACACAAGGAATTTGTCTTTGGTACATAAACTCTCATTGTACATAAAAGCTTTAAGTGATAAATCATGATAATAGTCATCATAAAAATACATTCTTCATAAAATAATATAACACAGTGATAGAATCAACATAAATCATACTAGAAAACTAAATAAAATAATATAAATTGTAAAGATACAAGCAAAAAAGTTATAGTCATAAGTAGAAAAGGAGATAGATAATAGGAAAGATGAGAAGAATAATATTAATACAGTCTTACTAAATAGTTTGATAGTGTTGTGGGAATTAGTTGTTTAGCAGAGTGATGGCATGGGGGGAAAACTATGCATATACTTTTATCTGTACATATTAATATATATCCTTATACATTATGCAACTGAAGATAATGGCCAATATTCAAGGAGTCAGTGAGTTCCATGTTCCATGCACCATTTCTGATTCCCAATTGGCTGTCCCTTCACGTTATCCAGTGAATCCCTACTTTAGAATCTGAAGGATTTTCAAACATGCCTTGTAGAATGATACAGTGGAATTTATATCCTTTAAAAATGGGGAAGGGAGCACAAGAACCTCGCTTGGGTGGAACCAATCTATTGGATGCATCATGAATTATGAACAAGAGTTCCTATCTTTATTTAAAATGATGCACTCTGTTTTTATGAATTCAGAACACAAGAAGTTTTTAAATTGATAGGTTGTCCTATGCCATTTATATTCAGGGCGGTGAATCACCCACACATCCATCACTAAATCTGTAAGAAAACAACACAAGATGGTTTAAGTTAAGGTCAGCTAATATTTCTAAAAATCCTGAGGGAGGTGGGTGGGAAATACTAAAACACTCAAATATGTTACCACTTAAATCTTCTAGGCTAGGGGAAGGAATCTCACCACTGAAGTTTCATATCATCCCTCTCTTTAATTGCCATTCACTTCAGTGGCTGGGGATTGGCATGTAAATGGATGGATCAGATAGGGAAGGAAGCATTTTTTAAAAGTTTGTTTCATATATAAGAAAACACAGATTGGTATCATGTACCGACATTTTTAACGCAGTGAGTAAATATGTAGGAGGTTTTTCCTTTGCCCGAGATAACATAGCGCAGCCTCAGAGCCATCTTTGTCAGATATGAGATCCGGTAAAATCCCAGAGCCTTTCCAGAAACCGGCCTCCAGAAAGGACTTTTAATATGCAATTCAGCCTTCTTTTTCGTTGAATAAGTGCTTGGGAGTCTAATTAAGTTTGATTGTGGCGATCCTATTTGTTAATATTTCCATCCCAGCTGTGTTTTCGTTATTTGGGGTTTTGTTTTGTTGCAGAAGGGACATAGGAAGAAGGGACGTTTTCTTCTGTCCACTAGTGCGTGACCTATTGTCCTGACCCTTTCTGCTTTGCCAGCTTGATTCTGGTATCTGACCAAATTGGAGAAAGCTTGGGTGGCTGACTGTGAGGAAGTAAAGATTGCAGAGAGTGCATATAATTTCTATTTTTACATCAAAATTAAACGAGGGCACGCACCATTTTATGCAGGAGTAGGAGATGGTGAATTCTATGTTGATCAAAGTAACCATGAGATAACATGAAAACTACCTCTTTAATACCTGCCTTCTCGTCTATGTTTCTTTTGACTGCAGCACAAACTGTCCACATTTCAGTACCAACACTGAACTCATTGACCTCTTGCCCAGGTTTTTTTTGGTCAAATAGAGAAGGAATATCTGAGCATTTGCATCATTCAGTTTCCTGATTGCAGATGAATGGAAAGGCAGACTCATTGCTTATTTCAAACTGGGAATTCAACTCTTATTTCAAAGGTTTCGGATCTGGTTTGGTAATGTGATCGTCTTGCTGGGAAAATTAAAGGAAACATGAACATGAATTAAGCATGCGGGGATAGGATATGGCTTTTATTTTATTAACTCGGCAAATTTCTTGCTCTTATTCCCTCGTAGTTTACATAACATTGCTGGAATTTCTTCGCTGTTGTTTTTCTTTCTTCCAAGAATGAGCACACAGCGATCTGTGCTTACTCAATACCTGGTCTTTTTCCAGCAAAAGAAAATATGAGTTGATCTAGTTCATTTCCAGTATTTGTTGTTCCAACTTGCTAGTCTAGTTTGCTTCCACTAATTACTGTTCTATCTACTATAGGAAGTAAATGGATGCTTTGATTATGTGATAAAATCCTAAGCTCAGAGTTTTTATAAGCGTCTTATAATGTCTACAAAACTGACCTTATATTTGTTGGCAATGTAGTGATTTAAACTAGTCCAGCCTTTTCTTTCCCAGCCTGGTGCCCTCCAGATGTTGGGAATACAGCTCCAAAATATTTGATACATTTTAAATATTTATATTCTGCCTTTAAAACAAATGTTTTCCCAGGGCGACTTCCAATAATCTAAAAATCATGATTTCAAATTTAAATTAAAGCAGTACCTAAAGTATAGAAACTATATTAATGATATGTAATATTTATGTTATTTTTATAAAACAAGCATTAAAATAGTAGCAAGAAATGGATTAGAAGCTGTGTGCAATATAAATAGGAATATGTAAATATACATTTATAGCTGGAAAAAACAGAAAAGTTTTCCCCTGGTGATACAGAAAGAATAAAGGCAGATCTTAATGGAGGGCATTCCAGAGGAAGTGGGTCACCACTGAAAAAGCCATAGTTAAGCATGGAGGGCCCCCAAACAGTCCTTCAGTGGGTCATTTAAAGCAATGTTTCTCAATCTTAGCAATTTTTAAGACATGTGGACTTCGGTTCCTGGAATTGAAGCACTCCTATGATGCAGTCCCATGCTAGATGAGGAATTATGAGAGTTTAGGTTCACACATCTTAAGCTTTCCAAGTTTGAAAAACATAGATTTAAAGGTTCATGTAGGATCTTTTCACAAAAGGTTTCTTCAGATACTGTACTTCCAAGCTGTGAAGGATTTTGTATATAGAAATCAGTGCATTTAGTTGGGGCCAGAAATCAACCTGGAATAGTGGAGATGCTATATTATGACAAATATTGTGATACTATTTAAAAGTTATCTGTAAAACAGAGTTCGAGCCAACATCAATGAAAGAGAACTCAGAATACCCCTTTTCCCTGAAAATAAGACCACCCCAGCTAATAAGCCCAATTGGGCTTTTGAGCGCATGTGCTAAAATAAGCCCTCCCCTGAAAATAAGCCCTCCCCGAAAATATTGCAACACAGCAGCAGCCATGATGTGACCACGCTTGCCACCTCCTGCACCTCAAAAATAACAAGACCTCCCCGAAAACAAGACCAAGCGCTTATTTCAAGGGTCAAAAGAAAATAAGACCCTGTCTTATTTTCAGGGAAACACGGTAGACTTATTTAGAAATGAGAGAGGCAGATACACATCATATATTTGGCATACCAAACTCCCCATAGCAGGTAAATAAACTTCTGGAGATTAAAACAAAAAAACAAAAAGAAAAACAGATCCTGGAAGAACAAGGATGCGACTGGAGAGAGAATCATTTAAAGTGACAGCATGCCCATTAGTTGAGTACATAGCAGTTTAGTCCACTATCTGGCATGATTATCAAAGCCTTGAAACATAGGTTTCAGTGGAACCTCTTTATAAAGGACTCCCATACTCTTGAACTAGATACTTGATCAGCTGTAGCTGCAAGAGCCAAGAGAACGACTGGAGGAATGAGAATGGAAATGAGGGCAACAATCATGTTACAATAGGTCAGTAAAGTTTGTAACTCTTGGGATCCCGTGTGCTCATAACTTGCCAAAAAAAAAATGCTAGCTGCTTTTCTAACTAATTCCTAGGGGAAAACAGAGAAAGGAGTCCCTCTAAGGCAGCGGTTCTCAACCTGTGGGTCGCGACCCCTTCTGGGGTCAAACGACCTTTTCACAGGGGTCACCGAGGAGCCTCCCATGGAGAGGCTGGCGAGAAGCCAGCCCGAAGGGAAGGAGTGGCTCGGGTTCCCCGCGCGGCGGAAGAAGAGATGCCAGAAGACTGACGGGTCTGCTGCTCCTCTCGCTGAAGGTGGTCGAGCACCCAAGATCAGAGTGTGCGTATATGTATGTGTGTGTGTGTGTGGTGGGTGGGGGGAAAGTAGGAGCCGGAATGGAGGCGAGGAGGGAGAAAAGAGAGACACACGCAGCACAGAGGATGCTGGGAAAGGAAGGCTCAGAAAGGAGGGGAATGGAGAGCAGCAGCAGCAGCTGGTTGAGTGCAGGGAGGGAAGAGCTCCAGTTCTCCTGCGCTGCAAAGGGCTCTCCTTGCGCAGGGCTCTGGAACTCTTCCCTCTCTGCATCCAAAGATGGCTGCTCTGGCTCTTTCTTGAGCCAACACGAAGGGGACCATGGCTGGCGTTGACCTGAATCTGGCACTGAGGAGTCTCCTGCGCAGTGCAGCCAGCTATTCACTTCTCAGTGGCGGCAGCGGAAGGAGTCGCTGTCCCCGCCACAGTGATCCCGGCCCAGGAGGGTATTTTGCTTGCACGCGCAAGAAAGAGATGAAAGAGAAAAGGGGAGAAAGAGAGATAGATAGATAGAGAAATGAAAGAGCTGGAAGGAGAGAATGGGAGAGAGGGAAAATAGAAACAAATTAGAGGGAGAAGGAGAGGGAGAAAGAACTGAAAGAGAGCTGAAGGGAGAGAATGAGAGAAAGGGAAAAGAGAGGGAAACAAATCGGGGAAAGAAAGGAAGAGAAAAGAAAGAAAGAAAGACAATAAAAATACATCCTGCATATCAGATATTTTACATTACGATTCATAACAGTAGCAATGTTACAGTTACATAGTAGCAATGAAAATAATTTTATGGTTGGAGGTCACCACAACATGAGGAACTGTATTAAAGGGTCACGGCATTAGGAAGGTTGAGAACCATTGCTCTTAAGGGTTACAAAAGCTATGCAAGTATAGCACCTTTAAGCTGCACAGTCACAGTAACATGGGATCAATTGATGGTGAGAGGAGCTTGAGCAGATGCTAAAAGAAGAGGAAGAGAGGAGGATGACCCTTTGGGTCATCGTTTCAGAGATATCTCCTTACTGAAACAGAGAAACAGAATGACCATGGGCTAGCAAAAAAAAATCAGTGGGAACAGGAGCATCTTCTGACTGATTCTTGGCTTCTTCATGGAATTTCTTCATGGGAAATTGTAGTAAGCGTCAGAAATAAACATGCATGTCCTCATTACATTCAATCCATTGCTGGACCCCATGATTGTGAACACATTTCTCCTGATATCCAGCCTGGGAGGAAGGTGATTGAGAAGGTAGTTGTGCAACAGCCTGGATGAAGCAGATTATTTGGATCTCTTTCAGTCAGATTTTAGATCTGGATCTGAAACATAAATGGGATTGGTTTCCCTTATGAATGGGCTCTGATGCAGGCAGGATGGTGGTGTTTTGTCCATCCTTGCCTTCCTTGATCTCTTGGCAGCTTTTTATATCATTGACGATGGTATCTTTCCCGACTGACAGAGAGAATTGGAATTGGTTGCAACAGTGTTTTGTTGGTTCACCTCATTTCTCTGAGATTAATTCCAGTTTGTGATGATGGGGGAGATGTCACCCTAGGTTCCTGCTATGTGGGGTGCTGTAAGGGCCATTGCATTTCCTTCTCCTATTCAGCAACTACATTAGACCTTTGGATGAGCTCACTCATTGCCGTGGGGTGAGGGATCATCAGTATGCTCCTGGTGAATTAAACAATCCTAGTATCTGGAGGCCATGAGGGCCTGGATAGGGAACAGCAGGCTTCAAAGACTGAATGGCTTTGAGTTTTGGGCCCTCATTATTCTGGGTCTTTATCATCTTTGGTACTGGTTGGGGTCACGATGCTCCAAATGGTCCCTATACACAATCCTGGGCTCCTGGACTCATGACTTTTGCTTGAGGAGATTGTGGTAGTTATGGTTAGGAGGCTTTTGTACAACTTTATATTATGCTCCAGTTACACCCAGTCCTGGATCTGGGATGTGTATTTGCAGTCACTTATGCCCTGGTCCCAGTTGGACTATATTGATGTGGGCTGCCCTTGAAGAATATCCTGAAAGTTGGTGCTATATGAGCAGTTATGTGTGTCTCTGGTAGAGCACACATTTCATCTCTGCAGCATGAGCTGCAGTGGTTTCCAGTTTGTTTCTGGGTGCAATTCAAGGGGCTGGTGTTAAATTCCTACATGGCATGACACTTGGTTATTTAAGGCACTGCCTTTCCTTGATTTCATCAATCATTAGACTGAACAGAATGGGTATGTTATGGGACCCATGTTCTAGGGCAGTGATGGTGAACCTTTTTTGGTTCACTTGCCAAAAGAGGGGGAAGTGCAGGGGGGTTGTGCATACCCAGAATGCTATGCACATGAACCCAGCGCGTATACGCGCATGACCAGCACTCCCCCGTGCTTTTTTCGCCCTCCCCAGTCTCCAGAGGCTTAATAGGAGCGTGGGGTGGGCGAAAACAGCCTCCCCCATACTCCCCGGAGGCCCTCTGGAGGCTTCAGGAGTTTCCCTGAAGTCTCTGGAGCGTGAAAAACCATTCCTCCGGGCAAACCGGAAGTTCGGGAACGGACTTCCAGTTTGCTTGTAGGGCCAGTTTTAGCCCTTCGGAGCCTTCAGAGAAGCCTCCTGAAGGTCCCTGAAGGCTCCAGAGGGCAAAAAATGACCCTATAAGCAAACCAGAAGTGACTTCCGGTTTGTCCGTGGGGACGTTTTTCAGGTGAAAAATAGCCTCAAAAGAAGGCCGAAGCCTCGCGTGCCCTGACAAATGGCTCTGAGTGCCACCTGTGGCACGCATGCCATAGGTTCGCCATCATGGCTCCTATATTTGGTAGGATTTAGATAAGGGGCCTTTTCTGCTGTGTCCCCTGCACTGTGAGATCTTCACTCCCTGAGGTGAAGATAGCCTCCTCATCTCTAGGCTTCAGAAGGTCTCTTAAGACCTGATTAGGCCAACAGCCTGGGGAACCCAGGGGATGGGTAGTTTCATTACTATTAACATCGCTTCACATATTGATTTTTAAAAAACTCTATAGTTTTGGCTGTTTTAATTTTTGTTATTGATAAGGATTCTAGATATTTGTTGTTTTAGTCTTGTAAGATGAGGGGTGTTTATAGCAATTAGATAATAAACAAACAAACAAATGAAAGCTGAAAGATCTCATTTAGCAGTTTTCATTTAGATACCGAGCATCATCAAAAGATATAAATATCACACAGAAATCCACAGCACAAACAGAATGGAGTTGAGCAAAAATCATATAGGATTTCTAGAGTTTGTCAATAAAATGTATAAAAACATCTAATTTGGTTGAAGGATATAGCAATAGCAATAGACTTTAGACTTGTATACCACTTCACAGTGTTTTACAGCCCTCTCTAAATGGTTTACAGAGTCAGCCTATTGCCCCCAACAATCTGGGTCCTCATTTTACCCACTTCGGAAGGATGGAAGGCTGAGTCAACCTTGAGTCGGTGGGACTTGAACTGCAAACTGCTGGCAATCAGCAGTCAGCAGAAGTAGCCTCCAGTACTCCACTCTAGCCACTGCGCCATCACAGCTCTATTATATTATGTTTGATGATATTGTGTTTTGTACTGAGATAGATTTAGTTACCCATATACAAATGTTTATGTTTCCTTGTATTTAATTAATGTTTTATCACTTTTATAGTTCTTTTTTTTTAGATTTTCTGAGGGGAATTTGTATGTGTGTGTGCATGTTTGTGTGTGTATGCTTTTAAAAATGTTTTTAAACTTTGTACATTTTATATATTTTATCTTTTAAACTTACTAATTGTTTGTATCCCATCCTTCTTATGCTGGCCTATAATTGTAATAAAGATTTGATTGATGTGTTCCAGTCATCTCCCAGATATTTTCCTTGCTCTCACTTGGATGTATTCCAAATGGCTAAAGGGAATTTGTAAAATGAGACCGGCACCATAGGAACAGTCATGCTGACTTCCTTAGTCATCTGTGTAATCTATTCCTTTAAGGTAATTGTTACATTCCAACCATGAGTCTGATCACCAAATTTAAGTGATATCCAGGTTGTACATGTCATCTAACACTAAGATTTCAGGTTTGTCCTGTTTCTTTCCCAATATAATGCCATTAATATACTGTACGGATACTGTAGACTGTGGGTATTATATCTTTCTTGTCTCCCTGTTGTGTCTAGCTGCACATTGCTAAACTTTATCTTTTCTATATTGCTTCCTCCTTTATTTATCATGTGTTTCATTTAATGATTAGCTCTTAGCTCCTACCCTCCAACATTTAAAGTAATTTTGGTCAGTTTTGCAACGCACCTGTTACCAAGCATACTGATATTAAATCTCATGGTCTAGTCTTATCTTCAAAAGGTCCTGGCATTATAGATCCTGATCTACAGACACCATTGGAATATCTAGTTGTTCCTCTGCAATGGTCTTTTTGTCATAACTTGGACTTTAAATGAGGAGAGATGAAAACACAACCTGTATTCCAAGATCTATTGCTTTCCTTGAAAGCTCATAATCCTTGGAACAATATTAACATTTCTATTCCCATATTGATTAAGATAAAGAGCAGATACTTAGTTAATCTGATGAATCTCGGAAGCCACATTTAAATATAGTCTGCAAAATTTCTAGAGATGATACATCCAGCCTGCAAACACTTGCCATATTTCTAGCAATAGGAGTGTCCAATTGCATCAGAAAATTGTGCTACTTCAAATTGGTGCTTAAATTTCTTCCATGTGTACAGGCTTATACAATGCATCTTTTTTTTTTTCATGCGCTGAAAACATCTCATCTGTAGGTGATCCAAACTGTGAAAACAGCTTGGTACTGGCACCAGGTATTGCAGAATATCAGTAGGGTTGCTTGATCTAAGTGTTATGTTCACCTACTCTATTGTCTCTTGTTCTTGGCTTTTTTCCTTGGTAGCTTCCCCATTCTCTTTTAGAAAGTCTTACTGTTGTTCTTCTTCCTTTTTTAAAATGCCTTCCCCATGAGGCTGGAATGACAGCAATATGTTTGGAACCTATTATGTTCTGTAAATAAATAAATAAATTCCATAGTCTTGACCATAAACATTGGATTGTTCTGTGACCTTCTGAAGTTCTCGAGAACATAAATAACAACAAAACAGGACCCAGAGACAGTATTCAGAGACAGTAATTGTCAGGGGAAACAAGGGGAGACAAGTGGAAGTGAGGCTATAGAAGCAAATGAATTCAAGTGCTGCTGACTAGCTAGGGCAGGTGTCCTCTGGTGAATAGATTAACAGGAAACAGGACCTTGGATAGCTCCCATTGAGTTTTGCAGGTCTGGTTAGGGTTCAGATTCTGAATCCAAAGATGAACCCAAGACTTGTTGAAAAAGGAACTGTCTCATTGTCTCCTGAGAATTCTGCATACTGTGAGCTTCAAGTAAAAAGTAAAGTAAAGACTAAAGGCAACATATTTAGGATTTAAAATGGAGTAGCTCCACAAAGGCAATCCAAATACTCATGGGTGGTCTTCTGAGAGTTGAATATGAATCTGTTCCTCTCCATTCAGATCTGCACAACCTTCAGACCACTGTGCCAATACCTTGGCAGTATTAGGTAGTGAATCTGGAATCAAGATGTACAACTGAGTTTCATCAACATAATAATGAAATTAGACCTCAAATTGACAGATGACCAGCACCTTTATGTAGATGTTGAACAGGTGACAGCATTAAGCCCCGAGATACACTAACTGTTAAGGGTTTTGTTGTTTGATCTTTCCTCTTTCCCCCATATTAGTTGAACCCAACTCTCGAGAAAGGAGAGATCTACTGCAACACTATGTTGCACCCCTAATATCTATAGACAATCCAGAAGGATAGTATGATTGGTAGTATTGAAAGCTGCAGACAAATAAAGGAGAATTGGGACAGGTGCACTATCCTGGCTGTGCCAGAAGTCATCAACAAGCACAACCAATGCCATCTTAGTTCTGGTTTATAACCTGATTGAAAAGGGCCCTCTCCAGATGGAGAGAAGAAAAGGAAAACCCCAGCCACATCTCTTTCATTGTATGTGTGTCACTATTGTCATATACATGCAAAGATGAGACCTTGCCTTATCACTGGGCAATCCAGGGAGGCAAAAAAGGTAAACAAATTTGCCAGACTTGCTTTAGCAGTCCAGTGCTGTGAGCTTTCAAGGCCTTATTCTGCCAGCCGCCATCTTTACCTCTTGGTTACCACACATCTCCATCCACCACTCTCCAGGAAGCAGCAGCCCTCCCAAATAGAAGGCTGTTTCCACATTTTTTGGGTGGTCTTAATGTTCTTCTATTATATGCCAGTCTTTTAAATGACTTGGGCTTTATATACATTTGCTGAATGAATGAATATCACATCTTCAAATTCATTCAACATTGTCAAATTTACTCAGTTTTATTCAAAATACAATCCAGCTCTGGGCCCTCATAAATCTAATCTGACTGTTTGCTATCCTATTTTTTTTTCTTAACATATACCCTTTTTCTTCCCAGGCCCAGCCACAAGAAAGAATATTCTTGATTTTGGTTTTGAGCCAGGCTACAGCTTGTTGTCTATAGCTCCACAACCCCCGTATAAAGTGTGGTTGAACATGATAACAGAGTGGCTATTGGCCCTTATTGAAATGAAATATAATTTGATGCTTTCTTATAAAATTAAGATCAAGAATGTATTTTTTTAAAAAAAATGGCTATGAACTATGCTGAAGCTGGATCCAATTTCAATTCAAATGTTGGTTTTGTAAATGATCAACATATGTATCCAGTGCTCCCTATTTAATTATTACTTGGTGCAATAGATCCTGGATCTGAGGACGTTTCTAATCCAAGTAGGCCAGGGGTGTCCAAACTTGGGAACTTTAAGACTTGTGGACTTCAACTCCCAGAATTCCCCAGCCAGCCTGGCTGGGGAATTCTGGGAGTTGAAGTCCACAAGTCTTAAAGTTCCCAAGTTTGGACACCCCTGAAGTAGGCCATCTGAATCCGAAAAAAATATGGCTGTAGCAAACCTCTAGAAATAACTGGTGGGCTTTTCAGATGATTGTTAGACTTGATGGATGATGGCTTCTATTAACGCCTCCAGTGTGATGTCTGAAGCCAATAATAGCTCCCAGATCTGACAGAAGGTTGAGAAAATAATTAAGAATCATTGCTCTATCCTGAGTAGAAACTGCAGATCCAGCAGCAGACAAAATCCGATCACACATCCCCCACATAAATATTTTTTTTTAAGTGGAGGGAGGGAGGAAGAAAAACAACATATTGAAGAGAGAATGAGAATAAGAAAATGATGAAGTGTGGCAATTTTGTCCCTTCTCCTTCTGTCTGGACTACTGACGGAAATGCTTCTCTGTTGCAAGTCTGGAGCATTTTTTAAGGGTCACTTGGTTGTTGTGTAGCAAAACTCTTAAGATTAGCACTATTAGCACACAGTCATATGGGGTGATAATCCCAACGCAAACAATAGGTGGCATTGCTTGCTCACATTTGGCCAGCTGTTCTAGTCAGCAACCGCACACATTGCCAACTAAACAAGATCTATTTTTGAGACCTACATGTTTTCCTACAAATATAAGAAATCTGACAGTCGTTTTGGTCATACATAATCTCACCCAAAAATTCCTTTATGGAAGAAAGGACCTTCAGACAATAGTCAACTGATTATCAGAAGAAGGCAGTTCCAAAATTAAGGTATAAGAAAGACTTGCCCACCATCAGCCAGAGCATAGAACAGTGTTGGTGAACCTTTCCGGCACCAAGTGCTGAAATGGGAGCATGCACGCCCGTGCTGGAAACCGGAAGAGCAGGTGCCCAGTGTACATGCGTGCACGGTGAAGATGATCTTCCAGTTTCCAGTGCATGCATGTGCACTGGGCAGCTGGTCTTTGCATGCATGCACATCAGAAATGGGAAAACCAGGTGGCCGGTGCACATGTGCGTGCCGGAAATGGGAAGATCATGTTCCCAGCACGCGCATAAGCACCTGCTCTTCTGGTTTCCGGTGCTGCTCCCGCGCATGTGAAGACCAGCTGTCCGGCATACCAGAACCTGGAAGAGCAACGGGCGACAGCTCGCGTGCCCAGAAAGATGGCGCTGAGTGCCACTTCTGGCACGCGTGCCATAGGTTCGCCATCACGGGCCTAGACCAAATGTCCCATTTTTTACAATCAGAATCTGCATCTACTTTTTCTTTGCAGGATCCCTGACACAGCTTTATGATGTCACTAGCCTCTTCCTCATTGGACAGGCAGGGAAGAGCAGGCATGGCTTGGGCACAGCAGCTGTCTGATATTTGGGGTGTATTATCTACTGTAATGGAAAAGCTCTATTTTCCACCCATTCTTTCCCTCAAGCTTTTTTTCCCTGGAGGACAAGGTAAGCAAAATGAATCAACTAAATGGTGCTAAAAACTCTCACATTGTGACTGATTGGGTAGAATTGGTTAACACTATGCACAATTGGATTTGTTTAATGCTAAACTTAATCCTCTGTTGTTAACTGACTGGATCAATTAGTCTCTTTTTGGAGTTGACTCAGTGAACTGTGCTTTTGAAAGCAAAGTATTCAATAATTAGAAAGTCCCAGAAGCCCAACTTCTGTTACTTCAATACACCAAATGCAGTTCAGTCTTTACATACACTGTACATATACATACACATACATATACACACATAACATATACGCACATACACATATACACACATGGGCAAAAGAAGAGATTATTAATAAAAGTTTCCATGAGTTATAACCTACATAATTTGTTTAGCATTAAATATTCCAATTCTACTGCAACATAAAAATCAGTTAGGTGAAAACAGAATATAGAATCCATTAGAAATTATACACTACTATATTATTTACTGTTGCCCTCTAGATATTTTGGAGCAAATCCCATCAACTCCACCTAATAATAATTCAATAGCAAGAATTACAGCAATTGTACTCTGAAAAGACTTGGAAGCACAAGTCTTATTCACCACTATTTTAGACAAATATACTAGTTGACAACAGATACCCTGGTTCTCCACCTGTATGCTTGCCTAAAGCCAGAGATCAAAGAATTGTATGCATTAAGTAGCTCCCTTGTATAATAGGATTCTAGATTCAGGAAGGTGATACCTACTGTGAGAAGATTTATCTACAAACTGTTATGCTCTCTCTTCAGACAAGGGAAGGAGGAGCTACATGTCAACTTTGTACATTTGATCAACAGCAAAAGACATAAAGCAGATCCATATAAATGAACATAAAACAGGCAACAGTAGTTCAGTTTCTGTTAAGCACATAATTATATGTGAACTAAATGGAGTTATTGCCCAGGATAAGATGACATTGCAGTATATTGGTGTGTGTCATTCCTTATACTGACTTTTCAAACTGCTGGGTTACAATTCCCATCATCCCCAACCCAGAAGATGCCACAGCAGTGTGGGTTATATATATTTAAGTGTCGGACACGAGTAATCAGGAAGCAAGGCAGTTCAAATGATTACAGGGTTATTACATGCTGATGCTCTATACAAGAATCTGAACTACTAATGGTCAAAGAAGACTGGGGGTAGATAACAATGGAATTAAAGATAGAGTGGACTTATATTTCTTGTGGGTGCAAAGGGACTCAAGACCGGTGATGTACTTAACCCCTCACTTCAGGCTCAACCTGGTCATCTCCTACATCAGGGTATAAGTTAAATTCTATATCCTAATTCAATAATTCTATTCCTGCAATTGTCTACTTCAAACATTGACAACTGAGTATAGTGTAAGTTTCCTTTTCATCTACCAGGGTCTCGCTTTCTCTGATTTAGACTGTTTTTTAGCTTATTTTCATTTAAAAAAATGAATGGAAGTTAGTATGCTTCAAAATATTGGCCTCTACACTTTATCTTCCTTTATTAAACTAAATGGGACCTATGTAAGTCCCATGGGCATTCTTAAATAATATGGTATGTGGTTTCAGCTCAGTACCTTCCACCCAAAATGATATCCCCTCCAAATAATAAGCATCACCTAGGAATATGGCTTAGAATCAATAGCAGAGAAGGTCTCCAGTGTTTTCTTCCTGTAAATAAATATTTTCTGAATGGCCATGCCTGTTAACCCTTTTATGAAACTGGCAACAACCTGCTTTCAAATTTCCTTCCAAGCCTAAAGTATTACATCTTCCTGCATTGCGCCTTCAAAATAAATACAGAGGAAAACCTTCTGTGAATCCCAGGTAAAGACTAATCAGAAACACTCGTTCTTTGGAACTATTTGCCATCTGAAAGAGAGTTTTGAGTAGCTGTTTCTCTGATTGCATTTATGAGGTTTATTACAAAGGCTTTTCAGACACGAGTAATAAAACTTACATTTTTTCAATGTTACCCTGTTTCTCATTTTTATTCTATAAATGTAATATTATTTATATTTTTCTATATTGTTTTGAGTTGTTTATACCCTAGGACAGTGATGGCGAACCTATGGCACGCGTGCCACAGGTGGCACACGGAGCCATTTGTCAGGGCACGCGAGGCGCTGAGTTCACCATTTTTAAAAGCCATTTTTCGCCCTCCCCAGGCTCCAGAGGCTTTATAGGAGCCTGGGGAGGGCGAAAAGAGCCTCCCCCCCCGGAGGCCCTCCGGAGGCTTCAGGGACTGTCCGGAGGCTTCCCTGAAGCCTTCTGAATGCTTAAAATGACCCTCCAAGCAAACCAGAAATGACTTCCGGTTTGCTCGGAGGGTCGTTTTAAACGCTCCGAAGGCGTCAGGGAAGCCTCCGGATGATCCCTGAAGCCTCCGGAGGGCCTCCGGGGGGGGGAGGCTCTTTTCGCCCTCCCCAGGCTCCTATAAAGCCTCTGGAGCCTGGGGAGGGCAAAAAAAGCATGTAAAATGGGGGGAGCGCCTTTTCTGCGCGCATACGCACTGGGGAATCGCACATTGCATTATGAGTGTGGCACGCATGTACACAACCCCCCTGCACTCCCCCCATTTGTGGCACGCGAGCCAAAGAAGGTTCACCATCGCTGGTCTAGGCCATGAGACTGTGTACTGCCAGAATCAAAGGTAGGAAATCTGTCTGGTTTAGTCATGGTGTCAAGGGAATAGGCCTTGGTAAGAGTCAAAACAACATGCCAAAAGCTGAAAGGTGCTATGTAACTGATGAGTACATGCCCTCTACTCTAGCAATCGGACCCACATCTCATCATCACTGCGTGTTTAAAACTATGAGAGAACTCAGATTCATTCTCTCTCTCTCTCTCTCTCTCTCTCTCTCTCTCTCTCTCTCTCTCTCTCTCTCTCTCTCTCTATCTATCTATCTATCTATCTATCTATCTATCTATCATCTATCTCTATCTATCTATCTATCTATCTATCTATCTATCTATCTATCTATCTATCTATCTATCTATCTATCTATCTATCTATCTATCATCTTTCCAACTTATATGACCACCCATCTATCCATGGAACTGGACTCGAAGAAGATAAAAACAAAGAATTCCCTTCAACCAACCAACCAAGTACTGAAGTTTAATAAAACCACAAAACCACTAATCGTATCCACCCAGGCCTAAGCCCTCATGCTAACATCCTGACTCCAAGAATTTCTGATTTGAAGAACAGTTTTCCAGGAGGCCTCCTCTTTCTCTTTGAAAGCACTTTGTTATTTCTAATGTATGTCCTATAATGCAACTCCACATTTAAATTGCAGTATTAATGCAGCTATCGGTGAAGACTGTCAAACCATTCTGATGGTACAATTAGACTTTTTTTTTTTAAAAAAAACACAACATTGTGGAATTTGAATGTGGGTGGTCTTAATTTGGTAGCTGTAGAGTTCAAAGGTTTTGAGTCAAGAGTGCCTGCTGCCCTTACTAGCTTCATTTGTGTACATCTACGTCTTCACAAAAGATTTTTTTACTCTCCAGATTTTACAGGAGGTGCCTAGATTCAAGATAATTTTTTTGCTTCTGGATATTGGCCTTTGCAGTTTGCCATGGTAGGGAGAAAAATGCAGAAGTTGACAAATATGCCTTTTCTTCCATTTAACCCTTAGCTTCCATTTAAACAGTGCATTTTACTGGCACATATTATCTGGGAATGGATAATGACAGACTGACAAGAGTTGGAAAATGGCTAAGAGATATGATATTTACAACCCCCCCCTGCAATTATCTATCTATAATTATATCTGTAGAACTTGCTAATATCTGCAACAAATTTAAAGTTCCCATGCAATTTTAATATTGACTAAGAACTGAAGTTCAAGATATTTGGAGGATGCAAGTTGGAAAAGGCTAACAACAATTCATGAAGATCTAATACACAGGCTCCAAGTTTAAGGCTGCAGTCATTGGCAATCAAATGAAAACAATATCTTTATAGTATCTTTCTGTGGGATGATATTATACCATGCTTATGCATGAAAACCACAGAACTGAATGCAACATTTAACATTTACCATTTTTTAAATCAAGAAAATCAGCAGCAATATAATCTTGATGGATTGGTTTCTGTATATATGAAACATGAGAGAAATAGGTGAATATAGGCAATCTATTTACTCATATTTATTTGATTTGTTTGATTATTTATATCTCACCTTTATTATTTTTACATATAACTCAAGATGGCAAACATATGCAACATACTTTCCTTCTGTTTATCCCACAACAGCAACTTGTGAGCTGTGTTGGGCTGAGAGAGTGACTGGCCCAAAGTCACCCAGTTGGCTTTCACAGCTAAGATGGGACTAGAACTCATAATCTTCTGCTTTCTAGCCTAGTGCCTTAACCACTAGACTAGTGGTTCCCAATGTGGGCCCCACGCCCCACAGGGGGGCAATTTTGAACCTTGTTTAAACCAAGTTAATGGCTTTTAAGATTCCTTCGTGTGAATAGAGTTAACTTTTTGAGTAAAGTAACAATTATACGTCACTGGGGGTGGGGGATCAGGATTTTAAAGATGCTTATAAGAGTGGGGCATAGGCAAAAAAAGGTTGGGAACTACTGCATTAGACCAAACTGGCTGTCTGGCTCTCTCATATAGTGGTGACAAGGAGAGTTTGATGACATAGCTGATAGCAGAAACTATGCTAGTAACACTTTCCATTTTTTCTAGTAGTAAAATAGATCTTTCAGATACAACAGGAAACTAATTAACATGAAGCCATGGGTTTCTCAGGTGTTGTAACATCACTTTCTCACTCATTTGCCATTTCTTGAACAATAATATTTGTTGTATCTGGAATATAGGAAAGAAGCTCATTCAAAATGAAATTGTCAATAAAAAAAATTCTGAATCTCCCAATAATTGTAGATATAATTTACAGTAGTCAGGCAGTCATCATGGAGAAATGCAGCTTCTCCATAGTTTGGGTAATGAAATCCCTGCAAGAAAAACAACCCAGCTCAGAGAGCACCAAGGACCTCTCAAGCTTGATTAGAAGAGGATGGGTAAAGAGAAATATGTGAGTCTGAGGGACACTGTGATGTCTTCTCATCCAGGGAAAATACAGTTGCTCCTCACATCTAAAAAAAAAAACAACTAAAGGCCTATTCAAGAATACTAAGGCAGACCGTAGCTGATCCTAGATAAGGATGTATACCTTACGTTTCAGAGCAAACCCCTGGAATTCCACTATCTGGAATTCGCTTACCAGCATCCCTTGACTTATATCCTTCAATATGTGTAGGTAGGGAAAGGCTCATTGAGTTCCAGCTGGGCTTCAGCCGAAAGAACATGAACTGAATTGGACCTGAAAGCCTTCAACATGAACATAGTAGCTGGTATTGCACATGGAAGACGTAAATAACATTTTACTTTCCACAAAACGAAGTTCCTTCATGTTGACAGGAAGATGCTACTTCTTTTTATAGGCTGATCTGATAAGTATTGCACTGTTTATTATTAAGCTGTAAAGGAAGCTGAGCTGGATTCAATACCAGTTATTTTATCCTCAATAATGAAGCAGATTGTAAAGAAAACTTGACTGTACCGACTTGGTAACCCTTTAGAACAGGGGTGTCAAACTCAATTTCACTGAGGACCGCATCAGGGTTGTGTTTGACCTTTGGGGGGCTGGAGAGGGTGTGGCCAGGGTGGGCATGGCCAGGTCAATGTCACTTGGGTCGGGGGCGCCTTTGATGGCCCGAGTGCTCTGCCAGCTAAAATGGGCTCCTCAGCTCCGTTTTTGGCTGCAACAGCCTCCTGCAATCCTCTTCCGATGAAAACGAAGAGCCATACATAGTCCTCGCAAGCTCCGTTTTCAGCTGCGACAGCCTCCTGCAATCTTCTGCCAGCAAAAAAGGAGCTCCGTTTTCTCTGGCAGAGGCATCGCAGGTCCCCCCTTTGCTGTTTTCAGGGTGTTCCCACGGGCCAGATCTAAGCACCCTGTGGGCCAGATCCAACCCCCGGGCCTTGAATTTGACACCCCTGCTGTAGAAATTACTTTGAATGGCTCGTGTCCAGAATTATCAACTCTTGTGGCATCCGTGTATGAACATACACATGTGTGGTTATCTCATTGCTTTCCGAAGGGCAACATTTTGAAACTCTTAGTTAAAAATCCCAAGTCCTAAAGATGGAAAAAATTGAAAAGAATACACAAAAATTGAGGAACTGTATTTTTTTTTTTTAGATAATACGCCAGTGCAGCTGTGGCTTGTAAGACAATAGAACCATTTCACACTCACTTAAAAGAACCTCAAAGCACAAATGTAAGTGAAACATCTGGCATTCCACTGTCTTAAGCATGAGACGGCTAAGCAGTTCCAAATTCTCTTGCTGAAATCTAAATACATGGGCTCACTTCCTTTTCCGAGAGCTCATTTCAAAATTGGAAGACATCATGTCCATGCTGCTCTATTCATGCAATCAGTTCCGTTCAAGTATCGTCTCCTTCCAGAAAGTTGATGACTATTGCTTGTCACTGTGTTGTTTTGACCCATGTTATCTGCGAGATGAAAAGTTGGGGTGATCCCCTGATCTGTACCACATTTTATTCTGCTGATGAAATGAGGTTGATTGATCCATCTTTAAGGCTATTTTCTCACCTACAGGGCGAGAAAGCACCCTAGAGACTCATCCACACAAGCTGCCATTGAAATTTTGTTTTGCTTCTTTTGTCCAAATTGTCCAATGGTTTTTCACAGAGGTCCTTTAGCAATCCTAGTAGCAGGTCCCAAAGAGCATGGAGAGGCTATGGACTTATTTTGCCCCTCTTCCAGATACTTCCCATTGGCAGAAAGCATAGCCCACATCTTGCCAACAAAAGAAAGCACATTCCTTTGGTTTCTAGAGAACCAGAACACTTCAGAGGGAATTTTCAGTAGCTTTTGGACGATGTCAGTCGACCCTTTTCCCCTTGGATTTAGCATGTGTGCAGGTGGCTGATCATTTGCCAAACCCAGGCTCATCAACAATTATACATCCCCCCCCTCTTCATTCAGTGGACTTAGTTTGTGTGTGTGCTTGTTTGCTTTTTCTCTCTACTTACAACTTAGTCCAGCATCTCCAAAAATCACACAACCTCTTTCTCCCCTGAATCTGCAGTATGGTATTTATTTCAACAGTTCTTTGGGGGGAAAAGTGGATGCCTGGGACATGGGGTACATCCTGTGGACCCATTGGATATGATCACCTGGCAAGAAAAAAAGATATATATTTTTTTTACTGAAGGAAAAACTAGCTAATTCAGACAGCCTTTTGTTCTCCCTTGTAAGATGAAGCTTACTACAATTCCTAGATGACGGCTCTCCAGATACTTGGTTTACAACAGCCTTCCTCAGCCAGGTGCCTGCTCTCTGTGCCGGACTACAACTCCCATAATATCCAATTGGTATTCCAAACGGGGTTTAGGAGACTGTGGTCTGGCACATATTAAAAGGGCTTAGTTAGGGGAAGTTATTTGAATGAGCTTCTTCCCACTCTACTACGGAAATTCATTGGAAGTTGGTGGTAGCAAAAGCCATAGATTTTTAAAAATGTGTCCTTTTTTAAGATCCATTTTCACAGTATAAGCTAGCCTGGTTTGAGGAAAGAATGGTAGGCAATGAGACTTAGGTACGAATGCTAGCTTATGTTTTTTACTCCTATCAATAGAATAATTCATCCTATTCTGGGTCTGGGGTATATTTCCATTGAGACTGGAGAAGAGAGATGATTTAAAAGTAGGCTAATCTCTCTGCCATATTAGTTTTCTGTGTACAGGGATTTTTGTTTTTAAAACATGGAGTGAAAATCACAAGAAATCTCTATTTGAAATTTAAATAGTGCAGTTCTGACTATCCCAGTGAAAGAAACAAGGCAGATTTCTACTCCTTGACTTTATATTTTATATAGGACTGCAAAGCTCCAAGTGACTATAAAATGGCAGCAGAGAGATACAGAAAGGTAACCTTTTCCTGCCATATGGTCGTTGTCTGGATTTTAGGAGTCTCTGTACCAGAGCCAGATTAAGGTTAACTGATGCCTTAAACACAGCCCAGCAAAAGTGACCCTTGATGGAACTGAAACTCTCATGCCATGACTTGGAAACAAATAACACCTCCAACTAAATTTTTAAATTGTAATCAAAGAAAGAAACCAAAGAAAACTTTTTAAACAATGTACATTAAAGTTGAACCTTGCAGATAATGACAGTTAGAAAAAAATGAAGTGGAATACGGCAGAGGCTCAGCGGGCTGAGATGGTCAGCCAGTTCCAGGCCATGATACAGTCCCACTGGAACAAGGCCCTCTGGCTCTTTGCCACCAGCAGCACTTCCCTCCAGCCTTTGCCCAAAGCCCCACACCAGGAAGCTGAAGTAGACCCCAAGTCGAAATTTCTGTCCTTCTCTGACCTGCACAAAAAGACCCCTAAGGGGGAGACTCTCTGCAGCAACACAAGCCTTCATTGCGCGTATCCAGCCCAGGGGCCCTAGTTTGAGGATCCCTGATTTAGCGCAATATAAAAAATATTTTTTTTTCCGGACCACCAATATTTCCTCACGGACCACCACTTGGTGGTCTAAAGCAATGTTTCATTCCACTGAGGTTTTGGCAGTTCTGTTTTGACTGAAAATGCATTTAACAACTGATAGTAGGACCATGGAAGACTGTGGAAAGATACCATTACTGGCATTGGACCCACATCTCGAGGTCTGCGAGTGGATTCTGGAGATGCCTGCATGAAGTCTGAGGATATGCCTGTGGGAGGCGGGGGGGTTGAGGTTGTGGGAAAGCAGCCTCTTGTAATTACATGTGATAATTAAAGCCAATTCAATCTTTCTATCATGCATTAATGCTGTTAGTTGCCAGCTCTGCTTTGATTCCTAAGTACGGTCATTCCCGCCCTCCCAGCCCTTCCCCCCCCTCGAAAGACAGCACAATAAGGGAAATGGACCATTTGGATCAGTCTAAATGCAATTTGTTCAGTTCTTTTCAAGCATATAATCCTGGTACAAAGAAAGGATTTGGGGGGCATTTTCAGCTCTGCAGGAACAAAGGCTCAGGCCAGTCAGAAGGCAGAATTGTCACTTGCAGCTGCTCTGATAAATAAAAGAGCAGCCAGTAAATGCCTCTACAGTTTTGGATGCTTCTTAGGGAAACTGAATTTTCTCTACAGCAGGTGCTTTGGCTGCAACTCTCCAACTTCCCTTTGGGTCTGGTCATCTCTCTTTCTAGGGCAGCGTGAACAAGGGCTACTGTGCAAGCGTGGGAGGAGCATAGGGGGCTGCCTCATCTGAAGCCAAATCATTCATTCCTTGAGCCTAGCACGATCTCCTCTGACTAGCAGGGGTCCTGGAAAGGCCTGATCAAGCCACGCAGCCCTGGGACATCACAGAAACTCCTAGTGAGGACTTTGCAAGGATGGAAGCAGTCATTACAAAACAGAGCTGCATGTCCACAGTCATATTAATGTTGGGGTGATGTGGTGCAGAGAAGTGAGAAGGTAGCGATGGTTGGTTGTTATTGCAATGGTCTCCTCTTTCATACCAAAATGAATAGGTTTTTAGCTGAACATTTCAATTGTCAATTGTCAACATTTCAATTGTCAACTTCACATCCCCCTATTGCTACTAGCATGTATGAATCAATGCAGTGGTGGGATTCAAATAATTTAACAACCGGTTCTCTGTCCTAATGACCAGTTGGGTAGGCGGGCCTCGGTGAAAACATCACTCAGGTCGATGGGCGCTTTCACCTTAGCTGTTGCAATGTAATAAGGGTTAACCAGAGAGGCAGTTTCTGTAAGCAGGGCAAATAAGATTAGACTAGAAACAACACCATAATATTTCCTTCCTGCGTTCCTTACAGGATTAGCCCTGTAAAGTGGGAAAAAAACAAAAGGAGATTTCTTCCAACAACCGGTTCTCTGAACTGCTTAGAAAGTTAACAACCGGTTCTCCTGAATAGGTGTGAACTGGCTGAATCCCACCACTAAATCAATGGTTTCTAATAGTAGTGACAGCTAAAAACTCAGCCTATCAAAACACACAGTGTTATTCATCCTACTCATTCCTGCACACTGGTATTGCACTAAAATCAAGTCATGATTATTGTTTCTATCCATCAAAGAGGAGGTAGCTACTGAACTATTGTAAATGTGTGCTCTTCTGCTACCCTAAAAAAAAAAAAGGTACATCCAGCCGATCCTCAAATTCCCAAGTATAGTTGTAACCTCCAGGACTCCAGGAAATTTTTGGCAGAGGACAGTTGGTGGGCTTGCATGGTGCAACCAGAAGCTTATTCTTCTTCCAACTCTTCCTGGCCTTTGAGCTTATACCTTTCCTTGCCATCTGGATTTCCTGGAAATGCCTTGCTTTTTGGAAGTATGAACTTCATCAACAACATCTAGATTTTTTTTTTCTGCAGGTTTTCCAAGTCTCAGGCCATGCAATGTGCAAATGCACAAGAGGTAAATCATTATGGATGGGATGACTTTGATAGCATTTTCATCTTATTTTAGTGGAGAGTTGACAGTGCCTTCCCCAAACCCAAGTCCTATGGTTGTAAAATTAAATGTGTATGTGGGAAAAACAGAACGATGTCAAGGCTATCTAAAACACTTCCTTTATAGCAGACAGCACCCCTGTTTGACTCTATTCCCATTTGAGCTTTTCTCTCTGCTGACAGGCACTATCTGCATCTGGAGGTGAGCAAACACCAGGACCACTTTGTGTGTCAAGTGCCAGGACAAGGCATGGACTGATACAGCCTCTATCCATAGTGATAGCAAAGCCAGGTGCTCCTAGAAGCAAAAGTTCAGTTCCTGTTGGCCTCCATTTGGGCCCAGAATCTGGGAAAAAGAGATAGTGGCAAGTGATTTGGTGTTGACAAGTCAGATGATAGAAAGGTCATGTGTCCTTTGGTGAATTCTTCAGCAAGTGGATCAGAAGCAGCTGGTTAAGCAAAGTGGACCTTTAGGAGCAAGGGTGGCTGACTTTTGTATCTACAGTTGCAACACTTAAGGACTAGAGCAGTGTTTCTCAAACCTGGGAACTTTAAGCGGTGTGGACTTCAGTTCCCAGAATCCCACAAGTCAGCAGGGGGATAGAATGCTCTAGAAGATGTTCCCTGCACCATGAGATTCTCCATTGTGCCATCAAATTCTATGAGCCTGTATTTTACATTACTTACCGACATCATTTACTGATGGGAGTCTGCTCTGCTGGTGAACTAAATATACTATATGAGCTAAGTTGAAAATTTTAGGTACCTTAAAAAATCAGGTTCGGCTTCTCCATGGATGGGCTTATCCATGAGAATATACAATAGTTGTTTTTTTTTAAGTAGCCATACTTTATTTGTGGATAAGCCCAATTATTTGCTGCTAATTCAAATTTTTAACCTGAAAATGGAGGAAGTCAGATTTGCTTAATGACCACGTTATTTGCTTAACTTCTATAGCAAAAAGAGGGTAAAACAAGGCGTGGATGATTCACTTAGTGACAGAAGTTCTGCCCCAATTGTAGTAGTAAGTCAAGGACAATATTATAAGAGGTGATTATTAATGTTCCAGAGGCTTCCATGACAGTGTTGAAATGATGAAACAGGCACCATGATACCATAACACAAGCTGTTTGTAAGTCATTTTGAAGCTAGTAGTGAGATTCAGTAAAAAATTTGAGACCTGTTCTTTCTTAGTCTAACATGAGAAAAAATATAAAGGGTTGTAACTTTTTTCTTTCAGCAGAATGGGGCAAAATTTGAAAGAGCAAGTTAAATTTCACAGAAATCAGAGCACTTTGAAGTTTGGGGACAACGGCATCCTAACAGGACATACTACTTTGCCTATGTTTCTCTCCCTGTTCCATCCTACATCAGTTTTTTTTTAATTATTCCAGGATACCTATGAGCAACCAGCACTCAATGTTTGGTTTCTAGGCTGGACTAAGTCATGGTCTGTTTATAAAATGATTTACACTACAACTAACTAAATTTTATGCAGCATGCCAAACTATAAACCATGATCTATAAGCCACCATGATTTAGTACAACACACCATTGTACAACAGTTAAGTACAACACATATAGCCAGAGCCAAAAGCACCACACGATAGCTTAGGACAATTTGTTTCAACTGTATGCAGGAAGAATTTAAATCTGGGCAAATCTCTTCCTAAACCAGTTGTTATATACCCTTATAAAAGTAAAGGTAAAGATTCCCCTTGCACATATGTGCTAGTAATTCCCAACTCTAGAGGGCGGTGCTCATCTCCATTACAAAGCTGAAGAGCCAGCGCTGTCCAAAGACGTCTCTGTGGTCATGTGGCCGGCATGACGAAACACCGAAGGCGCACAGAACACTGTTAGCTTCCCACCAAAGGTGGTTCCTATTTTTCTACTTGCATTTTTACATGCTTTAGAACTGCTAGGTTGGCAGAAGCTGGGACAAGTAACGGGAGCTCACTTCATTACGTGGCGCTAGGGATTATACTTATACTACATTCTTTACCTTCATGCTTACCTGAAACTGGTTAACTGGTATCACTGGGTCTTATTTCTAACCTACTGCCTAGAAATGTGTCAGATGGGTGGGAACCTGTGATCATCATCATTGCCCTTTCCTTCATCACCTCCACGATCTCAGGTTTTTGCTTTGCTTTGTAGAGCCTGACATGAAGAAATGCTTTATTTGCCTTTCATCTGTGTGCCTGATACCAGTGGTTTCAATAAAAAGAGAATCAAGGGGATTTTGGTTATTTAGAAAAAAAAACATTGTTTAAAGCCGGCATGATCTCACCTCACTGGGTTTGGGAAGAACCCTCCTTCTCCTCCATGGCTGTCATCTGTGGGAAGTGTTTTCCCTTTTCTAAAGTAGAAAGGCAATGCTTTTGTTGGCTAAAGCTTCACATAGCCTCCTGAATGTGTTAAAAGGAGGGTGAACAAGAGAGGAAGCTTCCTGAATTACAAGATAAATACATATCCATTGCACAAAAGAATATTAACTGCCTAAGACGGTTTAAAATAGCACTTAGTTGCCTTCTTCCAGAAGAACTGGGGAGGAAATCCTATAAGGTTTTGTCTGGAATAGCAGAAGGTTGGGTGGTAATCTGCTTGCTTTTACTGAAGCCCTAGAAGGGGTGTCAAACTCAAGAGCCACAGGATGAATTCGGCCCGTGGGGTGCTTAAATCTGACCCACAGGGCTGGCCTGGAGATAGCAAAGGACTGGCCTGTGGTGCCTCTGGCAGCCAAAATAATGTGTTTGTGTGTGGGTGTGTGTGTGCTTGCTGAGCCCCGCATGCCCCATTTTGGCTGGCAAAGTGCTATAGGAGGCTGTCCAGGCTGAAAACGGGGTGCATTTTGGCCAGCAGGGTGCTGCAGGAGGCATCCATCCCGTCTCCCCCTCTCTCCCGCCCGCCCGGCCTGTGGAGGAAGACACTTAAAAAGCAGCTACTTTTAATTCTTTGCAAAAAATAAAAAATAATTCTCCTGAACTATCCATCTTGAAAAATGCATATAATAATGGAATGTGCTGAAATGAGTAAGCTTACATTTGAAATTAGAGAACTAGAGGATGAGCAATTTTATAGAGTATGGGATTTGTTTTACCATTGGTTAGATTAAAAAACCTGGAAATGAAATTGTTTTCTTATGCAATAATAGAAAGTTATATTTACTGTTATGAAAGGTTTTTTTTACTTTTTTATTTTTTGTTATGCAATAGAGTACTTATCTACACGATAAAAGAAAGAACAATAATGAACCTAATGTATAAGAGTGGGATGATTTGAACTTCTAGGTATAACTGTAGGTAGTGATCATTCTATACTATAAAGATTTCTGCTATACTAAATGGAGTAATGATGATGTAATGAACAATGGATACATATATGAATTGAAATACTTAATGACTATATGGATTAATAATTAACAATGGAAAATTATATTTGGAGTTGTGGATGATTGATGACATTATGGTTAATTGAAAGTATAAATGTGCAATATGAATTAATGGGAATCTTGTTTTAATCTTTTGCTTTTACACTCTAGAGATAGGCGATATTATAATTCTATAAAGACTTATTGTTACTTAATAGATAATTATGGATTCAAGGAAATAAGGGCTGTCACAAATGAAAGAATATTAATGGTAATCTGAACACATAATGCTCAATGAAATATTTAGTTATGTTTAATGGATAACCAGTGACTTTATTTTTAATTGTAAAAACAAAAACTTGTAACCAAATGACATGCTTGATGAAATTGAGGAAAGTTGTTTTTTCTCCTTGCTTTTGTTCTGTATGCGTTGTCTTGTTTTTTTTAAAGAAAAAATAAATAAATAAAAAATTATTAAAAAAGAAGAAAAAGAAAAATGCATATATCCACACACACACAGTATGTATCCTGCTTACTGCTAGTACTCCCTTAATATCTGGCCTGTTTAGGGACAATCTGAAATTAAATGGGGCTGAAAAAGTAACTTTGCAACTAGTCTTGACACTTATGACTGTTGGAGCATCGCCATGCTCATAAGGGTTCCCTAGAGTCAACGCAGAACTGCCTAGACTAGCGACTCTGGTAACAGGCAGCATCCAAAAGGAAAAGAAAAGGAAACAAATAGGACCTATTTCTTTATATCTAAAAACATGGATTTGGCTCAACAATTTGGGACAGACAGTGTACTCCTTTCTGCTTGACAGGCAGCAAAATAAAGCCCTGGCATATATTATTGTGCAAAATTTAAATGCCCACATGTGGCCAGTCTATCTAATAGATCTTATCATATTTGAGACAATCTGATCATATTTTTAATCCTGAGTTTTCTTGTCTACACTCCCGAATTAGGTTTAAGAGTGCTAGAGTGCAAATTGAAGAGGTTAATTCCTTTCATTTCCAGAATGTGAAGTTTAAGAGCCTTGCTGAGTTTAGAAGCTCAGGATCTGTGGAAGGCAAACATTAGTTTGGCCCTTGCTTTCTAGATGTGCTTAATCGTGTGATCCAAGTCAAAGGGTCTATAAACACAGGCGGTGATTATGATTACTTGTGGAGCTCTTGCCTGAAAAGACATTGTTAATGTAATAAAGGTTAGATAGTTAGACTTCACACCCTTGTTTGTTTCTGTGGGCCAGAATAATAATTATATTTATTTGGGTTTGCAGACCAAAACCATCAAATCCACAAAACCTCACTGAATAACCTTCAACAAGTTTCAGCTTCTTTGTATTAACTAACTCATATAATGGTTAAGAGCATTAATAGACATTAATACTCACAGTTTTTCAGAGATGTAAAATATATCCATGATGGATTTTCTTCTTTATAAATGTTGTAAAGGAGTTAGCTGCAGCTCAGACATTTTATGCTAGACTGTTTCCGCTTGCATCTCTATTTGCCCCCCGATTAAAAATTGCAAACAAACTTGATATGATTGTAAAAATGCATCTAAAATGTTTCTCAAAGTTACAGGCAAAGAGAGTGGGGAATTTTATCTGTTATGACTGATATACTGCTTAACATCTTAAAAAAGAGGTTTCTTCCAGAAAATCATATTTACATTTAGATCTAGGTTACTGTCTCTTCCTGAAATCGTCCCTTCTGGACCTGATGGCTGTGATTTGTTTGTGCATTGCCTTGGGGATGTCTCCTCGTACATCACCTCTCAGGTTTCCAGGTTTTTCTTGAGAGCTGTGACCATTAGAGGAGAGAGCTGTAACCTCCCTTAGTTGGGCTTTTGGTGACTGGCTGCTGTGTCTCTTTTGTAGTGGTCGTGTTTTGGTCTGTGACTGTAAATAAAGTATTATTATTATTATATTTACATTTACGTAAATCAAAGGAAGTGATATACATAAATGTTAGGAGGATTTATAGTTGACATTTTTTGCTTGATTATAAAAAACAAAAGAAACCAGCAGTTCAGAGCACTGCCTCAATGCAAACAGAAAAACTGTCAGAATTTTAATGACCTCTGCATCAGCGAACTACTCTAAAGTTGCCTCACAATTATTTTTATATAGCTGAGATATTTACATTCGTAAATTTAGAAGTTCTATAAGCCCAACAAATGGGCTTGCATTTGACAGAAATAAAAGGAGAAAGAAATTAGCCAAGTGCAATGCCTCTCAGTCTTTTGTCTCAGCTTTTTTTAAAAAGGAACTTTAATTATCAACAAATGGCAATTAATTTCCTGTCATGTAAGGACTGTACTGTAATAGCCCATCACCCATTACAAACAAACTCGCTTTGCTACATAGAGTTGGGATTGCAATTAACTTGGCCTTTTAATTATAAATTAATGGATGAATTATTTTAATCACAACTATATGTCTCAACTTCTTAACAATAGTTTGTACATTTGACACAAAGACAAGAACATCAAACGGATATTAAATACTAGCACAGGAACTTTGCCAGCCAGGCACTAAGGGAAGCTGTTGAACCTAACCTGTTATTTTGGAAGGTTCAAAATCCCAAACACACACTCTGGATTAGTGTCCTGACTGTGGTTTATCAAACCAGCTTTCTCCTTCTTAATAATTCTTCTCTATCATTGGTTTAAATACTGCATGCTATATAGCTCCAGATGGATAATTACACAGCTTCAGGTATTCTCTTCTTCCTGCCTTTGAAATATTTGCTTTGAGGATCTTTTTTTGGGGTGGGGGTGGGGGTGGAGGAACAGATGATGATGATGATTAGCTTGCTACATGATGAGCGGTACATAAAGAGGCGAAGCATACACTATTTTAAGAGCCTTGCCAAGTATAAAGACAGAGAATGCCGATTCCTCTCCAACCCATCTAAAATTTCAATTCTGGAATTAGCACATAGCTAATTTTAAACAAAATCACTTAGTTGCAAGTGACATATTGAATTTAGAACCTGACTTGCAAAACCTACCAGATTCTTTGTGTTGCTGAATAATATCACAGCACAAATGCCTCCTAGAAAAGATTTTTTAAACTAATCGGTTAAGTCAGTCTTCCTGAGTGTAATATCAGCAAGACAAATTGAGGCAGATTTCACCTATGATGTTTCAAACAGAAATATGCAAGCTCTACAATGGACTGGATGAGGCAGAGTCAACTGAATTCAAATCTAGAAAAGACAGAAGTTTTAAAGAGTTCAACCTGTGTTCTTCCTGATCTTTCTGGATTTGGTGGTAATTCTCCATGCCTTGAGTGGATTACATATTTACTGTTAAAGTGTTCTGTTATGTACATGTTTTAACTGTTTTATAATTTTAGAACTGTAAGCTTCCCAGAGTCACTTGGTTGAGATGGGTGGCTATAGGAAATGAATGAATGAATCAGTCAATCAATCAATGAATAGGACTGCCCTTGAAAAGAGTCTAGAACTTGCAGGTGGAATAAATAGGCTTCTAATCAATGAAATGGACAGTAATCATATAATACCAGTCTTGAAAAAAACTTACCAGTTGCTTACTTAACACACTTTAAATGTATGATGTTGTACAAATATATTTAAAAGCCTAAGTTACATAATGGGAAACTTTTGATATTTAGGCAGGATTGCCCCTGCCATTATGAACTTTCTTCAATTTTTAAGATCTTCAGGAGAATCCCTTGTTGTGAGGCATCTATTTTTGTGATACTGGGGAAATGGCCTTTTTGTCCTAGTCCCTGGATATGGGAGAAGTTGCATTTGGTTCCTACTATTTTAGTGTTCAGGTGATTCTTAAAAATATAATCTTTTCACCTAGCATTTTAATATTTGATGGTTTAAGATTTTTTTTAAAATTCTAATTGCTCTCCTTTAAGCCACCCATAGAAATAACATCCTCCACAAATTTGAAGAAGGTGAAAGAAACTGAAATCACATTAAGACCAGAAATGTTAGTTCTTGGAATCTTCTCCAGAGAAGAAAGGTGGGAAAAGTTAATTAAACATATAATTATTTGAAGGTAGCAGTTTTGCAAAGATCCTCATTTGAGTCCTGCATTATAGGCAGTGTTGATCTAAATGAACCAGTGTTCTTATTCCTTATAAGTCTCTTCTATCTTTGAAGCATTATTCATCCCCCAACATTGAAATTAATAACTTCCATTTATTCAAAAAGGAAACCATTCTAAATATTTCTTTTATTTTAATGACCCTGTTATCCCTTTTATCAGGGTGGAGTCAGAGTGACTGAATGGAGCTCAAGTGTTTACTGGCCAGATGCTCTTCCTGACGCCTACACGGAGTTCACAGGACATTGTTAGATAGATTTGTGCTAAGGGGGAAGTACACTGAAAGTACATAACAGAGATAAAGAGTTTGAAACAGCCCTAAAAAACTGTTGGTCAGGGTTGTTGATCACTGTTCTAAAGCACTGGAGCCTCCTCACATAACCTTATTTAGCTCTAAGTGCACAACCAGAAATACAGGAAAGTTACAGTTTGAATATAGTCTTACTGGCTTTGTTTATGATGAACTTTTCATAAAAGAAAAAGAATAGGCAATGAAATTTTCTCTCCCTTCCCTCTTTCAATCTGATTAACCAGGCAATTATCTGTGCATAAGTGGCACAAAAATTCTACCTCATGAAATGCTCTGAGGAATATTCACCATCTTCTTTAAGCTAATTTCATTGGCTTATTCTTACCTCAGATCCATCTCTTGTGGTAAGACTCATTCATATCTGAGCCCACTTTTTAGACTTACCTACGTCTTGATTCACACAAACTCAGGAACTCCTCAGCAGGGGGATTCAATCTTGAGACTTGATTATGCGTCTTGGCTACATCCCAAAGTTGTGGTAACTAGGAGATGAAAAGATGTTGGAAGTCTTTGAGGTCACAATGGCCAGCAGCATCAACATGTAGTCACAAGAGACATTTCACTGAGGGAGACAAAAGTTTCACTGAGGGAGACCCGGTTTCTCCTTCCAATTTTGTTGAGGCAGAAGAAGCAAAAGCATGTGGACACACACTACTGTTCACTGAAGAAATCAACAATAGAGGTACACATAGAATGGAAAATATTTAAGTTGGCTGTGTTCATGAAGTCACTTACAGTCAAATTTGATTTGAAAGAGATATTATCTTTTTAATAAGCAGGAATATTTTGCTGAAATGGCAGTCCAGAAACGAGTAGAGAATGAGACTCCTGATAAAAACATGGTGAGTTAGATGTCCCTGAAGGAGTGGTGATGACATTATGGCAGAGATCAGCAACCAAAGGGTAGGTGCTGGTTAACAAAATCTCTCCAGAGAAAGGAGATATCATTATATCAGCCACATGTACTCCAGACAGCTGCACCTCATGAATAGATTGCAGATACTGAGGTTTTTGTGGTTGGATGGTGAGTTGAATGGCTGGGAGTCAAGAGATTCCAACTAAGCTCACAGTTACAGTGAGAAGTTCAGCCAAGCCTCATTTCTCAGTCACTTTTGGAATTTGTTACTGCTTTTCAAATATTAAGAACTTTTGGAAAGGCCAGTTTTATGGCATTCACTAGGTGAGTTAACTTCAATCCTAAGCCTTAGGTATGGATTTAGGGGGGAAATATCATTTTTGGAGGGAGGAATGAATGGCAAATAATAGACTGTTGTTTATTTATTAATTAAAATGGACTAAGGGTCAGGATGGATTTAAAATAAGGTTTTGAGATTAATTATAAGACTCATTCCCATGGGAAATGGCTGTTGTTTTGCATACTGAAAAAAGAAAGGATAGGATTTTGGAGGTTGGGCACTAGAGGGAATCAGGAGGAACTAAATGACAAGAACCCTTACATTCATCTGGCTTACAGAGAATGAAGCAAAATACATTGGTATTGAAGGATGTTTTTCAATAAGGGACTCAGTAATTTTAAGAATGTTATCGTAGATAATCTCTGTGTAAATGATGTTAATGGAAGCAGAACAAATTGTACCAGAGATGACTGAAATTGATTTAAATGTGGAATTAAAACAACAACAACAGGCTTTCTCCACTCCACTGATGGCATCTTATCTCCAGGTGGATGGAAACTACTTTGCCAGGCTGCAGAAATAGCAATAGCACTTAGATTTACATAGTGCTCCATAATGCCTCACAGCACTCTCTAGGCAGTTTACCCAGTTACCTGCGGGATCGTATCCTCCCGCACACATCCCTACGACCAATCCGCTCTCACAGGGAGGGACTACTACTGGTGCCGTCCACTAGGCAGTGCCAGCGGGCGACGCCTAGGGGTAGGACCTTCTCTGTGATGGGCCCAACCCTCTGGAATGACCTCCCCCCCTACATTAGAACTACCACTGACTTCCCTTCCTTCCGTCAAAAATTAAAGACTCACCTGTTTCGATTAGCTGGCCTGGCACATTCTTAGTTTTTACCTCCCGGTGGATATATTTTAATGGGTAATTTTGGGTAATATTTTAACTCCTGGGTTATTAGAGCTTTTAATGTATTATATTAATTATTCTATATACAGTCTTGCAACCTCCTCCACCTACGTATTTAATTCTTCAACTGTTTTATGTATGTATTTTTATAACACATTTTAGTGACTGTACACCGCCCCGAGTCCCTTTCGGGAGAGGGGGCGGTCTATAAATACAAATAATAAATAAATAAATAAATACAGAGTTAGCATATTGCCCCCAACAACTTGGGTCCTCATTTTACCAACCTCAGAAGGATGGAAGGCTTGAACCTGTCAGGATTGAACTCCTGGCAGTGGGCAGAGTTAGCTTACAATACTGCTTTCTAACCGCAGCACTCAAACTATCAGGATCTGAGCTACATTTCTCCACTCTGCTGAAGGAGTTCAGTTCCCTTTGGCAGATACCTCTTTCATCCAGCTCCCAGAGACAAGACAAGGCAATCCTCTTTTTAATTGTTAATTTTTTAATTAAAGTTTCATTGATGTATAAATTACAAATGAAAATAAAAACATTGGGAAAATAGAGGGAAAAAGGGGAAAGAAAGATGTGTAGGGTAAAGGGGGGTGGGGAGAAAGAAAAGTACTGACTTCCAATTCCTTTTAATTCAATAGATAATAGATAACAACATCACAGTCTCAACTTCTTACTTTTACATACTTAATCTGTACTAGCCATTTCTCTAATAACAACCTTATCTAATCAGCTAAACCAAAAGTCAACATTTATTTGTTTCCAACTGAAGTAGAAATCCCAGAAGTGGTTTCCAGGTAGAAACAAAATTGGATGTGCTCTTTTCTTTGATTAAACCAGCTAATTTAGCCATCTTTTTTAGTTCCATCCATATTTCCAAACATTCATCCATTGAGGGAAATAAAGTATCTTTTCACAAGAAGCTTTCAAACTTCCCTTCCCAACCTTCCTGGGGAAGCTGGCAGAGAAAATTTGCAAATGTAAATTACATGAACACGGGGCACTTGTGAACAGGTCATGAGTGTGAACAGGTTGCTAAACACCCAGTTCATGAACTTGTGGCCATGGGATATGTTTGTGTATAACTTTGGGATGCTTTAAACAGCTGGAGGTGTTTTATGAGCTGTAAAGCATCCTTTCTGAGGCTGTGGTAAGTTTGAATTGTTACATTATTTGAGTTGTTAAATAACTAGTCATAATTTCAGGACTATCTGTACAGAACAGACACATTGCAACAATATCTCACTCATTGAGAGTAGAATAAGAGAAGCTTTGAGAATGGAAATAATGGAGAAAATACAAGAATCCAAACACAGTTACTGAGTGTGTCAGAGCAAGGGAACATCTGAGGGACAAATTAGCAATTTAAAGGTAAGGACAATAGCTGAAAATGCAAATAATGAAAAAATCTACTGTAATGAAAATTAAAGAGCACATTAAAAAAATGGGGCTATGATTAAATATAAAGAAGATCAAACTACAGATAGTCCTCGACTTACAACCATTTTATTATACCTTGGTAATGCTACACTTGGAATATTGCATTCAGTTTTGGTCATGATATAAAAAAGATGTTGAGACTGTAGAAAGACCGGAGAGAAGAGCAACAAAGATGATTAGGGAACTGGAGGCTAAAACATACAAAGAATAGTTGCAGGAACCTGGTATGTCTAGTTTAATGAAAAGAAGAACTCGGGTGACATGATAGCAGTGTTCCAATATCTAAGGGGCTACCACAAAGAAGAGGGAGTCAAGCTATTCTCCAAAGCACATGAAGGCAGGACAAGAAACAATGGATGGAAACTAAGCAAGGAGAGAACCAACCTATAACTAAGGAGAAATTTTCTTGCCTTCAGAAGTTGTGGGTGCTCCATCACTCGAGGTTTTAGAGAAGAGATTAGACACCATTTGTCTGAAATTGAGAGGAACCCACAAGAGAAGTCAAAATGAAGATAAAATGGTAGCAGTTAGACACAGAAATTGAAAGAAGAAGGCCGAGGGAACGGGGGGGGGGGGGAGGGGGGAAGAGAAGAAAGAAGAGAAAGACAGAGGAATTTTTCCTATGTTTCATATTAATGATAACCAACATATTTTCATACCGGCATAAAATTTACTGCCTCCATTAGTGATTCCCAATATTGTCTTTTTCAGGATTGCAGGCAAATGGTACTATTTTTATTTGCTGTACGCAGAGCATATCAAGGAAAGGATATAGCGGATTCCTGTGGTATTTTTCCTCCCCTTCCACTGAATATCACCAACTAGTGGGAGAATTTCTACTAATCTGCTTAATGAAGAATGATATTAAGACTCAATCTGGAAAGGACAGAATGACAAACTGGTGTTCTGCAAACGTTTTGAGAACCGGACTAACAGATGGCAATGCAAAGAAGCTGTCCTATGAAGCCAATACAACACAGGGAGTTAACAGACAGTGATGGTAAGATGAAAATGTAAAATTTGTAAAATTTCTCTCCTTGAGAGGAAAAGTAAGTAAATTTGGATAATCTTTGAGATGTTTAGACAGGACAATTAAAAAAAATGTTCATGAGAATAACATGTTTTCTAAACCCATCAAATCATACTGAATTTTATAAAATAGTCTTCATAGCTGAGTTAAAAAATGATATATAAAACTCAGTTTTTTCAGAAACATATTTTTTTATTTAATTTACTAGCAATTAGTTTTGACAATTGCTAGCTATTATGCCAGAGATATAAATAATCCATGACACATTTGTTATCCCTGCAACTTCCTATCTGAATAATGTGGAGAGGTGTAATTTACATCTGCAATAAAGTGATGTCTGAAATAAAACTCTGGATGGCTGTTTATGCATCTGCAAAGCAGTGTATAAAACGTGTGCAAAATATATACCAATTAGATTAAAATTAAATGAAATAATATTGAATGTATCTGCTGTGTTACTTGATGTGACAAACAAATTCTTGTAGGGAATAAACTATCTATTTTGAGCCCCTGAATTCCAAGACCATTACGCTGTTGCAGTGGAAACCTGAACACAACTTTATATTTATGTACTTCTTAGCTTCTTCAGACTTCGGTACTGCATAAAATGTAAAGGTAAAGGTTCCCCTTGAACATATGTGCTAGTCGTTCCCGACTCTAAGGGATGGTGCTCATTTCCATTTCAAAGCCGAAGAATCAGTGCTGTCCAAAGACGTCCCTATGGTCGTGTGGAACGCTGTTACCTTTCCACCAGTGGTCCAGTGGTGGATTTCAATTTTTTTTAGAACCTATTCTGTGGGCGTGGCCTATTTTGTGGGTGTGGCTTGGTCAGGTGGCCAGGTGGGAGTGGCCAACTTGTAAAATGTGGTGAAACTAATTTAACAACGCTCTTGCTTAGCAACCAAAATTTTGGGCTCAATTGTGATCATAAGTTCTCTTTCTTTTTCTCTCTTTCTTTCTTTCTTTCTTTCTTTCTTTCTTTCTTTCTTTCTTTCTTTCTTCCTTCCTTCCTTCCTTCCTTCCCTCCTTCCTTCCTTCCTTCTTTCTTATATCTCTCCCTCTTTCTTTCCTTCCTTCCTTTCTTTTTCTTCCTTCTATTCTTTCTTTCTTGTGTGTCTCCCTCCCTCTTTCTTTCTTTCTTTCTTTCTTTCTTTCTTTCTTTCCTCCTTCCTTCCTTCCTTTTTTCTTTCTTGTCTCTCTCTCCCCCACTTACTTTCTCTTTCCTTCTTTCTCTTTCTCTTTCTCTCTCTCTCTTTCTTTCTTTCTTTCTTTCTTTCTTTCTTTCTCTCTTTCTTTCTCTTTCTCTTCCTTCCTTTTATTCTCTCTTACTCTGTCTCTTTATTTCTCTCTCTTGCCCCCCCCTCTCACATACACATATCTTCCATTTGGTGAAAATTTCTGTTTTGCCAGCTGGGAAGCTGGCAAAGAAGCCTCGTTTTCCCTGCCACCTGCAGCTCTTGGAGGAAGGAGGCAGGGAAGCGAGCCCCAGGCCTCATCTCTGCCTCCTTTCTTGAGAGCTGGCTTCAAGGACAGCCAGCCTCTCCTGTCACTGTGCCCTTCACTTGCCTTTCACCTGGAGGCTCTGCCAGCGAGGTGCCTGCCATTTCACCTCCCGAGAGAAGTTCGGGAGAGACGTGCAAATGGTCACAACTCAAGGCAGTGACAGGAGAAGCTGGCCGTCCCTGAAGCCAACTCTCGAGGAAGGAGGCAGAGATGAGGCTCGCTTCCCTGCCGGGCAATGGGGGGGGGGCTTTCTTGCACGCCTTCGGAGAAAGAAAGAAGGCGCGAGAAAGCCCCCCTACACTGCCCAAATGTGTGAAGGAAGGAAGCTGCAGGCTCCTTTGCCCTCAGTTACGCGACCTCCTTTCATTCTCTGCTTCCTTCCTTCACACATACGGGCAATGAGGGGGGGCGCTTTCTCGCATGCTTTCGGAGAAAGAAAGAAGGCATGCGAGAAAGCCCCCCCCACTGCCTCTCAGAGGCTGGGCGATTGGTGAGCCAGCCAATCAGTGAGCGGTGGGCGGGGCAAGCATGGTACAGATGGGCGGGGTGAGCGAGCGAGTGGTGACCAGACGGGCGTGGGGAGTGAGCGAGGGGGGACAGGTGGGAGGGAACGTTCCGGTACTGTGTCACCAGACGAACGGGTTCCAAAAGATACACTAAATTTCACGAATGGGTTCTAGCGTACCGATGTGAACCAGCTGAAACCCACCCCTGCAGTGGTCCCTATTTTTCTACTTGCATTTTTACATGCTTTTGAACAGCTAGGTTGGCAGAAACTGGGACAAGTAATGGGAGCTCACTCCATTATGTGGCACTAGGGATTCGAACCGTTGAACTGCTGACCTTTCTGATTGACAAGTTCAGCATCTTAGCCATTGAGCCACCACGTCCCTTTGGCACTGCATAGACCGTCAGTTTTCTTGAATTCTCTTGATAGTGATGATCATGCCGAGGAAGATGATGAGCAAAATAGGTGATGATGGTAAAGAGATAAATGCTAGATAAATGTAGTTGAAATGTATTTTAATATAAGTAGTTCAGGTTGGTAGTTGGGCTGTTGGCCTGAGCTCTGAGCTTGGCAATTTGGTTGGAAATGCTTCGTCACCATTCGAGGAGACATCGTCAGCACGCTTTGAATTGTGCTCGTCTGTCAGACCACTGGCCTTTAATTCCCTTTTTATGTGATGCAAATTAGTGTGGATGTTGTTTGTTCGGCTACTTCCAAACCATGGTCTGACTTCGGACTATTTGACCAAGCCTTGGTAACAACAGCCAGCCAATCAAACAGTCCAAAGTCAGACCATGATTCAGAAGTAGCCGAACAAACAACATCCACACTAATTTTCATCACATAAAAAGGTATTTAAAGGCCAGTGCTCTGACAGATGAACACAATTCAAAGCGCACTGATGATGCCTCCTCGAATGGTGAAGAATTTGCCACCAAATTGCCAAGCTTGGAGCTCAGACCAATAGCCCAGATAAATATAGTATTCTGGAATTAGATTTTTCTAATAATAATAATAATAATAATAATAATAATAATAATAATAATAATAATAATAATAATAATAATAATAATAATAATAATAATAAAATATTTATTTCTTAGCCGCACCCTCTCCCGAAGGACTCGGGGAGGCGTACAACAAAACATAGGAAATAAATATATAGACAAACATACATATAACAAAAACATATATCAAGACATAGTAGTATAACTACTCTCCCTTATCTTTTGATATTAATATTGAACCACCTACAATATGCCTTATGCTGTTTAACTCAGCTGATTATCAGAATCCCATATATCTGTATCTGTAATACTGTACATGGATTCCATTGTTGCAATGGGATGAATAAGAGCTTTGCTCCATGCACTGGTTAAATTAAGTCAACCCTAAATAAGACCTCTATTCATGGACCTAAGAATGATGAAAGGCAGAGGGAAGAGAAGACACATAGCTGACAGCTGAAGCTTGTCTCTGCTCTCTTAGCCAGCAAAGCTGACAAGTAGATTGCCCAGGACAGGCACTTACAGGTTAGCCTGTCAGCTACTGGAATGCCCTATTTTTTATCTGCCACCTTCATGGAAGACTTTAAAAAAGAAAGAAAGAGAGGGGATCTGTGCCCATCTGATGAGCTGGCTCATACTGGCATGTCATCAGGTTTTGCAGATGAACACAGAGAAAGCAAAAAATTACAGTAGGATCTTTCATATCCTTGTCGGATTTGTCTGCAATCTTTGATGTTTACAGAAAAATACAGAGCAGAATGTGTGGCTATAAAAGCAGCACAGGCAGCAGTGAAGATCAAATAAAACAAGGGCCAGTAGGATTCCAATATTATTAGTGGACTTGTTATTTTCTGGTTCTGGAAAATAAAAACACAGAATCAATTTTAGGGCACTACCCCAACATCACTGTTTTCAGCCTCCAACCCTAACAGAAGCAATGTGACAGAAGCAATTCTTTCTACCAACTAGCAATGCTGAGAAAAAGAAGCAAAACTCAGTGTACATGCCGAGTTGCTATAATTTCTATATATATAATGTTTTGATTGGACATACAAGTCTCACCTTCGGGGTCTGGAGACTGGAGAAAGTCTGAAACAAAGTTTTCCCCAGAGAGAAAATGGAAGGAAGGAAAGAAGGAAGAAAGGAAGGACTTCCTTGTGAATTGCATAAGTGGAGGAAGGTATTACATTCAATAAAAGTATGTTAATGGCAGAAGAGCCTAATGAAAAAGAGGGTAGTATTGAAACAGATGCAACAGAGAAACCATCTTGTTGCTTCAAGCTGGGATGAAGATGAGCACACCAAACTTGCCTTCCTTGACCTGCTCTTCTTGAGAGGAGAATGAGTGTCTGAAATGGAGACCTTCTCCATCTATAGAGGCTGTTCACATGGATGAAGCCTCTGGAAAATTTAGGCTTCTCAATCAGTTGAAAGTCACCATGGACAGAGAGTGGCATTACTGCAAAAACTCATCCTGAGTAATTGGGAAAGATGGGAGCTGACAAGAGGAGAACAAACTTAGCATGGTGATTGAAGAGGACTATAATTAGTCAGCATTCTTTTCTAGGAATAGGAGCTACTGAATCGGCAAGAGTAAGGTTTTAAAGCAAGTGTAGTTTCCTTGGGCCTGCAGCCCAACACAAACCCTAGAAATAGGCCTTTACCAACCATATTTCTTTTCCCCAACAGAAGGAAAGGAAACAAAACAACTGATCAAAATTCAAGAATCTTTTCCCAAGTTTCCATCCCAGCTTCCAATAAGTCATACTAAACACATCTATCTCCAGCAATGTAGGCAGAATAGGTATACTGATTTGGAATTAAGAAATTCTGGCTTCAGTGGGGCTTACCACAGGAAAACATACCGTACTTCCATTTATGCTCATTTAGCCCAAATGTTAAATTTCTCTGTTTAAATGTATGATGCTTTTGTGTATGTGCAAGTATGTGAGATAGTTTCTTACATGAGAAAATAACTTGTGGTCTGCATGGGATGGGATCACTTAAATTTGAGGCACCTTATTTTGGAAGGGATTTCATTTCACTGGTAAGATTTCTTTTTTTCCTGGCTGTGTGTACCTCTGAGGAAAATGTTTCTTTGCCAAGTATACAAGGAATATGCATTTGTGTGCATGTATGCACACAACCACATATACAGAGAGACTTGTCTATCATGTGCACACACACCTCTTGGTGAGTGGGATTAAAAATGTAAGTTATTTTAATGGAAATTATGTATGCAGCCTTAATAGACAAGATAGGGCAGCTGGGCTGCATACATAATTTTTGTTTTTAATCATTTTTTTTTGCTGAAGTCTTCAGCTGAAATTCAGGGTAGGCTTTCTTTCAGGTGAAAGCAGGCATTCTGAGGTAAAAATAAGTTCATGATGCCACTTGGCCCTGATTAGACCAATATATTCATTTACCACAGAAGATGGCTACTTTTGTGAATGGATAAAAATTTTCCAATAAGAAGAGGAAGCTATCATAAGATATCTTCAAACTAGTCAAGTCAAGGACCCAGCACTATAATATGAGATCCACTGGCTAATGTGAGTAGAAGCTATTAGTATACTTTATAAACACTGTATATTTGCATCTGATGTTATAATGTATGAACATAATGCTGCAATTCGGCTGATGATATAATTGCACTTTTGCCACTATTCTGGTATCCTGATTTGTTACTGATGTTGTTTCATGAACCACTCATATGTAGACAATGGGTAATTTCATTAGCAGCCCAGTTGGCATTTTGCATGCAGAAACCACTGACTTCAAACAGACATGTAAAAGTGTCCTTCTTTCCTTCCTTTTTGTACGCAACTTTACTTTGGCCTTATGAAGATTCATGAAAGTCAAAAACTTTCAACAACATTAACAATGCTGGTTGTTAAAGAGAAGATACCATCTCATCATTTCATGTCTTGATTTCAACAAGTTACAGAGAATCTAAAAAAAAAAGCCCCACCTACAGTAAATGTAGTTTTAGAGGAAAATTCTTCCCTAAGGATGGTGTATACAGTGTTTATACATTATGTCAGCAAAAGATGTGCAAGATATAAGGCTTTGCAGATCAATTAGTTAATGGCTATGATACACTTTGAAGTTTGAAAGTGCGATGTAAATGTTAAGTACGATTACAGTGATGATATATTTGTGGTCCCTAACTTACTCCTACTATTGCAGTAATTACAGATAAATTCTTCAAAGCCTCAATAGCTACTTTATAATTAGCCTCTCTGAACAAACATCTACCACACAATCAGATGATTTTCTCAGCTATAGTTTACACAAGTAACTAATCTTTGCCCTTTCAGGCAATTGTTGCCACCATATATTCATGGGAGTGGAATCAAGTAAGATTCTACCTGATTTAAGCATTCAGTCATACTGTATATTATTCCTAGATTCATACATCAAGGTTAGGCAGAATGTAGTTTGTTTGGTTTAGCGTATCTTAAAAATTAGCCACTGTAGTTTTTAAAACATTGCTTATGGCTTAATGTATTTTGGAAACCAATTTTGTAGTTTATAAAATTAATGGCTTGATATGTAGGGGCAGTTGGGATTGATTGGACAAACTATGGTTAAATCATTTTTGGCATGGGTGTGAACCCTGTCTACGTGAGATGGTGTTATATAATACATCGAAAGTTGAAAAATGGAGGAGCTGAAGGACACTGAGTTCTAAACCATTGTTGGAGGATTTCATGATCTCTTTTTTCTCTCTTACGTGTTGCCAGATGGAATGAGATAAAAAGGAAAGCATTGTTGAAAAAGAGAAAGTGACAGGAATACAGGTAGTCCTACACTTACCACAACAATTGAGCCCAACATTTCTGTTGCTAAGCAAGACATTTGTTAATGAGGTTAAAAATGAGCTTTGCCTCATTTTACAACCTTTCTTGACCCAGTGATTAAGTGAACCATTCCAATTGTTAAGCGAGTAACACGATTGTTAAATGATCTGGCTTCCCCGTTGACTTTGCTTGTCATATGGTCGCAAAACATGATCATATGACCGCAAGACACTGCTGTGGAATTTTGAAAGGTTACTAAATAGTTCAAGAACTATCTGTAAACAGAAGGATTTCAAGAACTATCTGTAAACAGAAGGATTTCAGTGATTCTGCCAACTGAACTACTCCTCTTGAATTAATGGGGAGACCATGTCTGGATTGGCCAAAAAAGGAGGGAGCCATAAATGGGCATGTGGATTTCATTACATCACCCATGCTTCCTTCTACCATAATGGAAGTACAGGAAGAGCTGCCACATGAGAGAAAAAAACATAAAGCATACAGGAAGTTGCACATTCATGTTTTTTCCACAGACCTTTGGAGAGAGAGGAAAAAAGGATTGGCTGCTTAATGGTTTTTCTTCTTTTGAAGCTCCATTTTGGGGTTTCACTGATCACGTCTACAAAGGCCCAATGAAATGAATGGATTTTGTGCTAGGAGTGTCACTTGCCAAATTGAACCAGGCATTGTTAGCATTTGAAAAGAACTGAAACATGCAGGCATGCCTAGCTGAATTTATGAGGAAAGCTTGTTTGTTTTTTTATACACTGGAGAAACTGTCTAAAAATAGTTCATCTTTGTGAAAACATTTCTCCTGGAACGTTACCAAGGGCAACAAGGACTTGAATTATCAGCCTTGTTAATGTTCACATAAATCCAGCCTGTCAAGCATTAACTTGTTCGGCTCAGATTTTATAAAAGGCCTTCCTTTCCCTGCACTTTTTTTTGGAAATTCCCCTCCTCCTGGCCGTTGTGTTTCAGAAGTAGGTGCTCTTCAGTAGCATTCAGGCACCAACCTGTGAACTGAATATCGGGCCTGCGTGTCTTCAGTAAAGGAATCACACTTGCCTATTTTCTTAGAGGCGTTTCAAAAAAAAATGTTTTAGAATTTCTGTTTGATTTTGAAAATCAAAATGGCCTTTCAGATGTAGAAAAGGCCTGGTGAAACTATTGACGGCCTTCTGCTGTTCCTTAGAAGAAAAAAATAAACTGGCTAATGCCAACACAAGGCCTCTGGTTTTAATCGTTGATAAGGGATTGATCTAATATCAATATAGTGATGTGTTCATATAAGTTGAAATCACAAGTCTATGTAATTCATCTCAGTGCCTTTAAAAATGTTTAAATCTCAAGCATAAAAGATGGCCAAACGTATAAAGATGGTTAATTAAGGGAAATGTTAACCTCCCATCTCCCTCACGCAACCCCTTGGTGAGAGAGATAGGCAGTTCAGAAATTTGAAATATAAATAGATAGTTGAAAGATCTAGGCAGGGACACCTGTGGCGACAGGATAACATAAGTCAGAACTGGGCCTTCTTGTTTACATGCACCACATGTGAAGTGCACATAAAAAAGAGCCTTTAATCATATAATCATGGCTACCATCTTATCTTTTTCAAGCCTGACCTCCCCCCCCTCAACATTTGTGATCCCCAGCCTGAATTTTTCAAAAATAATTTTTCAAAAATAAATTCCAGTGCACTGAATAGAGTTTACAAGTTCATATGCGCTTATATTGCCACCGTGACCAGGTAAAGTTTCCAATGCCAGAATTCAAACTGAGCGCATCTCTTTTCAATGTATCATGTGTTTAAGGGTGGGATTAATTACTATCAAAATTACATTCTGAATTCATTTGAAATTTGATGAGAAATGTGAGGTTTTACTTTTCAGGTATTTCAATTGCCCAGGTTTGATTCTGAGAAATGCACTTTTGAAATATCTTTTCAGTGATCTTGACAGATTTTGAGACGATATCATGTCTTAATTTACCCAGCTTTAAACCAAAGATCTGCAGAGTTGATAGTAGTCACAAATATAAATTACAATGTTTAGCTATAAAGTTTTACATGTAAAAGTCTAATTTTAATCTGAAAATCATTTGAAGAGAATTAACATTTCTTTTTTCCTTACAAATTGAGCCATTCAGTATTAATAATTTGATTATTGTTACTGTTAGTTTGCTTGGCAGTTTGGTTTACTTAAATCAAAAAGTAAACCAAAAAAAAAAAAAACCCAGCAGCCCCAGTGTCAAAAACAGGAGTCATCTACAACAGTGGTGTCCAAACTTGGGAACTTTAAGACGTGTGGACTTCAACTCCCAGAATTCCCCAGCCCGCCATGCTGGCTGGGGAATTCTGGGAGTTGAAGTCCACACGTCTTAAAGTTCCCAAGTTTGGACATCCCTGATCTACAACATACAGTGTAATGACTGCAACAGCCACCACGTAGGACAAACAGGCAAAAGACTAGCAGAATGCATCTATGTACACCAACCAGCAGTAAGAAAACATGTTGAGAACACTTTAATTTCACAACATATGTACAGACTTAACTATAGTTTCAACTGGGAAACTGTGACCATCCTAGATCAAGCCAAGTCCAAACACTTAGAGAATTTCTGGAAGCCTGGCACTGACAAATTGGTGATCAAAGACACATAGTTATAAAGAACACCTACTATATATACCGTGGAAAAGAGACAATCAACAAACCAAAAAGGGAACAAAAGACCAAAAACCTCACCCCTAGCAATCAACACCCAGATAAGCATAATTAACACCAATACTGACATCAGATCAAGAATCAAAAAGTAAACTATACTCTAATCAAGGAACTGCTAAATAAGCTTAACAGGAAACAGCTCAACCAAAGAACTTCAAGAGCACTCTCAGCAACACTGAAAGAACAAGTTACTAGAATATAAACCGAGAGTAAACCAAACTCCATACTAGTACTGATGATGTTACCTAGTTGGGTTTATGAAACATCTGAAAGAAAACAACCAAGTTCAGAGAGCAGTAAGGGTCCTTCATTTAAACCAACCCTAAGCTACAAATATTCTGTTTTATCGAATTCTGGTTTTCAGATATGACTAAAGAAATTCCTAGTGTCATTAATTTACTTGAAATACAAAAATAAATTTAATAAAATGAATAAAATTTATTAATTAAAAGTAACGAAGATCTGAATTTCTTCAATTGTGCAGTGCTTCAAATTAAATTTGAAACATGCTTATTTATTTATTTATTTATTTATTTATTTATTTAATTTGACTTCTTAGTCGCCCCCTCTCCCCCCAGGGACTCGGGGCGACGTACACTGGCAACAGTCACAACAATATAGTAATATGGAGGAGGTGGAACAATAAATAAATAAATTACAATACTTTAAGACAATTAAAACCCCAATGACAGTTAAAATTTAAAAATTAAAATTAGCAGTTAAAAATGCCCAAGAGGTGGAGAAGCTCTAAATTAGGCCAGGCCGGCTAGTCGGAACAGGAGGGTCTTAAGTTTCATACGGAAGGAGCGGAGGTCAGTTGTTGTCCTAATGTCTGGGGGGAGGTCATTCCAAAGGGTAGGGCCCATCACAGAGAAGGCCCTACTCCTGGGCGCCGCCCTCTGACACTCTCTGGAGGATGGCACCCGGAGAAGTCCCTCTCTGTGCGAGCGAATAGGTTGCAGGGATGTGTGGGGCAGAACGCGATCCCGCAGGTAACTAGGCCCTGTGCCATGGAGCGCTTTAAAGATGGTGACTAACACCTTGAAGCGCACCCTGTAGGCCACAGGAAGCCAGTGCAGCTCGCGCAGGAGAGGTGTTGTATGGGAGAACCTCGTTCTCCCCATAATTACCCGCGCGGCTGCATTCTGGACCAACTGCAGTCTCCGGGCGCACCTCAAGGGGAGCCCCATGTAGAGAGCATTGCAGTAGTCCAGGCGGGACGTCACCAGCGCGTGAGTGACTGTGCGCAGGGCATCCCGGTCCAAAAGGGGTCGCAATTGGCGCACCAGGCGAACCTGGTGGAATGCCCCCCTCGCTTAGAGTCTGCGTCTGAACACTGAAGCCATCTGAAGTTTTTAAATTAACCATATCTTTTCCCAGGATCACATGACATTTGTAGAAAGGTACTTGGGCCTAATAATTAGAAGTTACACAGTATTTATTAAATAGCTTGTGTAGCAGTAAAGTGGCTATTATAAAAAATATATCTATAGAAACTTTAAATCTGTTGCCACATAGTTCCTTGAAGGGTATCTAAGGACTAAAGAGGATGTTTCAATAAACCCCACATTCCTCTTTTCCTTTTCTTGGAAAAGGAAATCTGATCTCAGAAAACTCTGTATTGTCCCCTGCTAACCTGTGATAGTTGCTAACCTGCAAACCTGCAACAGTTTGCTAATTCCAGTATTAAATTCTTACCTCTTTTGTCATATCAACCCAATGACTGTAATTTACAGACCAGGATTTATGCCTCAGGTGCACAGCTTCAGCCCCTGCAACAAACAGTAAAATTATTAAGCACATAATTGTAGAGCAACCATGTTAGTTATTGAATTTAATTACATTTTAGTGTAGGTTGTAGGTTAGGTCCTGCACCACCCATTGGTTTTTGGAATGTGGCCTAAGCTGAGAAACTCTGCGACTTTTTGCAATTATCAGATGTAGCCAATTGTTATTTATTCAGTAAACAAACCAAACAGTGCTTTACAGTATTGTAACTATTTTTCTTAAGCAAACAAAAAGCTCAGACCACTGTTGCTAAGATATGTTTAATTAATACCAAATACTGGCAGTCCTTGACTTATGACTGTAACTGAGCCCACAATTTGAGTGATAAGTCACGATAGTCATAAAGCATGTCACCACACAATCTGAGCTGACTTCATGACATTTTGTGGCAATCATTAAGTGAACTCATAGTTTGCAGTAGGATTTTGCCACTTTCTGATTTCCAACAAAAACATTATAAATCATAGTCACATGATCACGGGGTGCTGCAAACTGTCATAAATGCAGGCCAGTTGCCAAGGGCCAAAATGTGGTCATGTGGTTGTGTGGGTGGGGGCATAGGCATCAGAACTTTGAAACCAGGCCATAAGTCTCATTTTTGAGATCTGCCATAACTTCAAACTTTGGTTGTAAATTGAAAACTATCTGTACTGTGTAGCAACTGTTATTGCTACAAAAATATTTTTTCTGATCTTTAAACAACATTGGAGGATTGTAGTCGAATATGCTTCCAAAGATGTATGGTGTAGCACAAATATGGTTATTTCTCTTTTATGTTACAAAATGGTTGTGGTTTCCATCTTTCCTCTTTCACTTTAAGGAGTTCCGGGATGTGTAGCAAATTTACTAATGTACTGCATAGTCTTTTGTGAATGAATTTATGTTCTAAGTATTTGGGCATCTCAAATATCAATCTGTGTAGATTCTCTTATTATTATTTTAAGCCTGGTGGTTAGAGAAGCTTAACTATAGCATGAAGTAAAAAAGCCTCTCTTTCTACAAGTCTAAAATCTCCAAAGTCTCATAAGCCAGCATGACATATTGACTTAATAAAGCAGTTTTTTCTTTTATTCAGAAAGAATCTCCCAATTCTCTGATTAGACTGATACATAGATTTTCCAGAGATTAGCAAAATCTGAAAGGAATTAAAATAATCCAGTGTGACAAAAGAGTTTTGGCACCCTAAATAAACGCATTGGGATCATAAATAAATTCCAAAGCCAAGTAAAATATAATTATTATAACTATTGGAATAACCCTTCATTAGTTATTGACTTGGTTGAGTCCCTAGAAATCTGGGTGCTGTTTTGTCTTGATTTATGTTTAGTACAAGGTTTTCCTTGTGTTACCACTTTTATTATTGACAGCAGAAATTATTTCAGCTTTGGGCATTTCTGCACGCTGTCTGTTGCCAGAAGACCAGGAGAGAAAGACAGTAGTTTCATTTTGCTTTGTAAGAGATAGGAATCTAGATAAAGGTGAGGTGGTAAAGAAAATATGCCAATGACTGCATGAACCATCTTTCTTGAGTTCAAACCCTAGCCAGTTTAGTCCAAATTTGCCTTTCAGGGTTTTTGTGTGTGGCAAGGACATCCTTGGAATCTTTCAAATTGAGATGCTGAGATGGAACCTGGAATTCTCAACAGTACCAAATGAGCTCTGCTACTATACAATTTCACAAGAGTTTGAGGGACAATTAGACTTACTGAACACCAACAAATGGCAAGTGGTTCAATTTGTGATGTCAGATGGGGCTCTTGTGTTGAAAAAGTTTAAATGTGACTAGTATTATCTTTCCATGGAAATTTCCGTGGTTTTTAGGACCTCCAATAGATACATATTACATAATAATTAATACAAATGGTACTAACCATTTGTACCGTAGAATTTTGAAGGAATTGCCTTCACCTTAAATGACTATACCCATAATGCTCAGAGCAGCTGGTTGAAGGATAGGCCATTAGGGATAGACCATTCCTTCTGATAATTAGATAGGATTCTACCTTACGTAGTATTCCTAGCTTTTTTTTTTTCAAGAAAGCTGCCCAAATGTATTTTAACTTATTTTTTTCCTGAGAAGTTAGGGAATAAATTTCTCAGACTCTTGGTTTCATTTTTTTTCAGATACTCCTGCTTTTGTAGATTTGAATATAATTCCATCCTTTATTTCTGCTTAGTTGTCTCTCTGTCTAAAAAAAGTTATTTAAATGTTTTGAGTTGAGGAAGAAAAGTCATTGCCCCTGTAGTTTCCCCGTGGAATTCCAACTAGTATGTATGATTTTCCCCATCAATTTTTATGATCATAATGCCATGGGATCATTTAGTCTCAGACTAAACCAAGCATTTTTTTCGAAGACATCTTTCAGAAATCCTTTACAAATATATTTTTTATTGTTTTATATCATACATTTCCTTTCTATGTTGAGCAGTGTGCTCTCTAGATGTCCAAGGTGTTAACGTTCAACATATATTCAAGTATACAAGCATCATCATTGTCATTATGATCACATATATATAAAACAAATATGCGGTAATATATAGACAAATATGCGATAACATCAATCATATTATAACATATATTATCTTCCATTGTATTATCAATTATATAACCATCAAGTAAGGAAAAAAATACTCATCTGTTTTCCTTTCTCATATATACCATATTCCACCTAACTTTATGACAGTCCATCTCTTCCCTTCTCCTTTCCTCCCTTCCCTTCTCTCCTCCCCTTCTCTCTCCTTCCCTTTTTTCCTTCTCCACTCCTCCCCTCCGCTTTCCTCTCCTTCCCTTTCTACTTCTCCTCTTCCCTCTACTTCCCTTCCCTCTCCTCATTTTTTCTCTCCTCCTCTCCCTTCTCCTTCTTCTCCACTTCCCTCTCCTTCCCTTTCTCCTCTCATACCTTCTCTCCTTTCCCCTCTCTTCTTCTTCTGTCTCCTTCCTTCTCCTCTTTCCCCAGCCTTTCTCCTCTCCTCTCATCCACCCTACTCACTCTACTTTCCTCTCTCCCTTCTTCTCTCCACCTCTCTTTCCTTCCATTGTTTCATTTTTGTTGTTACGTATAAATTTCTAATTTCCTACAGAATACGGTGTATTTTCCAAATATCATCTTTCAGATAAAACTATACATTTCTTTTGAAATTACATTAGAAGAAAACATATCTAATATCTACATGAACGTTAGTAACATATTGCAAACATAATGATAGTAACTTAATGATTATTATTGTTTTAATAATAGATTTGTTACATAATAATACTCAAACACTGAGTAGAAATTGAAAGAGGACTATATGTGTTTATCAATAGTTAGATGATAGAAGCAAAACATAGAAATTAAAGGTTAACAGAATGATTAATTAAAAAATTATTAACCTGAAGAATATTTATCTTTCAGAAATCCTAATCTCAATGACAAAAAGCCACTTTAGTCTGTCTGTCTGTACATCCCTCCATCCATCTCTCTATCCTTCTGTCTGTCTGTCTATCATCTATCTATCTATCTATCTATCTATCTATCTATCTATCTATCATCTATCTATCTATCTATCTATCTATCTATCTATCTATCATCTATCTATCTATCTATCTATCTATCTATCCATCATCATCATCATCATCATCATCATCATCATCATCATCATCATCATCATCATCATTTTCCTCCTGAAATCAATAAGACTGGAAAGTTTGCTTTTGGTCAGATTGCATTATTCACATTTAGCCTTATGAATAAAACCTCCATCAGTTTGCAAATATAGATTTTCTGGGGCCATAGTTATGATTTGAAAATGTTTATAGTATTGAAAGGCCATTTTCAATTAAAAACATGAAGAACTGAAGAAGCTTCTTGGATGAGAAGTGAAACATCATTCAAGGAAAAATGGAGAAAGTCCAGGTGCCTCTTGAAAAAGCATCTTTGGGAATACTAGTCATGTTTGTAACCTTGATTTATTTATAAAAAATGATAAAGGTGGAGTATAAAAAAATCATAAAACAAAAATATTCACAATGCTGTCTTCACTGATTTGTTAGCTTTACCACTATTTGCAAATAATACCTTAGAGTCTCAGGCCAAGTCCTTTCCCAGAAGTCTTTTAAGGATAGAACACACTTTCACGTCCAGATTAAACACACCACAAATAAGTAAAATTAACAAAGAAGCAAAGATCATGGGATGAACCTACATAGAAAACATGTGCTCTTACATTGAGCAACGTCCTCTCCCATTTCCTTCTTGTCATTTTTAATCCCTTCTCAGTTAAGAAAAATTACCACAAGTGGTCAGTTTTTAAAAAGAGTCTTATCCACTTGTATGTGACCTCCAAAAGTCATCTAACGCTATACCGGCAAAGGCAAGTAAGTTGAGCTTACAGTACCATTTAGTAATAAAATTGCACTGGAATGGAATCTCTGAACTCATACACAACTATTCAGATCTAACAGCTTCCGATTGGTCCGCTGTTCAGCCCTCAAGGATGAAATAAATAAAGATCATCTGTTAAGAGTCTTAAGGTATATAGAATTCAAAGCACTGCGGTTGCCACCACCTTGTTCCAGAGCATACAAATATTCAGCAATTCGTAGCCACTACACATAAAAAATGTTAGAAATTGAAGTTGCAAAAAGAGAGGAACTGGGCATGGCTGTGAAATAAAAGTCCCTCTCATTGCTTTAATTTGGCCTTCTGGAAAATCTAATTTCAGGGATTTTGAAATTTTTAAAAAGGCATTGAATGCAGAAAGGCTTGCTGATCCTATAGGAAACAACGGTTGTGAGAAAACAGGTATACAGGTAGTCCTTGACTTATAACAATTCATTTAGTGACCATTCAAAGTTACAGCTGCACTGAAAAATGTGACTTATGACTGTTTTTACAGTTGTGCTGTTTGCAGCATCCCTATGATCATGTGATCAAAATTCAGATGCTTGGCAACTAGTTCATATTGATGACCGTTTCTGTGTACCAAGGTCATGTGATCACCTTTTGTGACCTCCTGGCAAGCAAAGTCAATGGGGAAACCAGATTCATTTAACAACCAGGTTACTAACTAATCAACTACAGTGATTCACTTAACAATTGTGGCAAGAAAAGTCATAAAATGGGGCAAAGCTCCCTTTACAAATGTCTCACAAACAGAATACAGGTACAAACACAATTTTTCAATTGTGATTGTACCGGTATTCATTTTTTCAATTGTAATGGAAAGGTAGAAAATGACCTTAAGAGGGAGAAGATTAGATTAACAGAGATGGAAGGGACCTTGTAGGTCATCTAGTCCAACTCCCTGCCCAAGCAGGAGATCCTACACCATTTCTGCCAAATGGCAGCCCAATCTCTTCTTGAAGGCCTCCAGAGATGAAGCTCCCCCGACTCCCGAAGGCAAGCTGTTCAGACAATGATCTGATAAATAAAAGCTAAGTCTGAAGGAGGAAGGGTGGCGAAAGCATTCCAGAAGGGGTTGTTTCAAACTTGTAAGATTCTGTTAATGTGACCTTACAATAAAAGTAGAACTAGTATTCTTGATTGTTATTTTGTCTTGGATTACCTTGCAAGACAAACGTTTCTTGATATGTTTAGCCTTGCTTTCTCTTATGCAGTTTGCCTCCATGCCTTGCCTGCTGTATGAAAAGTACTTGGATTAACATTTCCTACGGAAGGGAGTTACTATCTACTCTGTCTTTATTACTGGATCATTCATGCCGTGATCCCGATAACATGTAACGCAGTTCACAAGGCAGTATCAAATGTTTTCTTTCAGTCCTTCAACAAGCTGTGCAGATAATATGACAGGCTAATATAGAGTTTGATGAATGTGTCTAGAGGAAAAGAAGGGGGAGGGAAAGCAGAGGATTTTTTTTTAGTCACGGCCATGTCTCTAATGGATTCCCTAGATTAAAGTAATCCCTCTGGGAATCCGTTATGACAACACTGCTTATATAGATTTTCCAGTCACTGCTTCTCTGCTACAACAGTTCTTTGAAAATGTTTACAGTAGTAAAAACCCATGTTTTCAATTAAAAACAAAAAGGTTCAGTTGTTTCTTCAAGTTGGAACGTACCCAAGTATTTTACCTTTTTGTAATCTCCTTGATCCTGGACAGAGCCTATTACTTCTCATTAAAAGAGAAAGTCCACCTATATATTTAAGCACAGTTTTTAACAGAAGTTTTACATTTGGGTGTAGAGATTTTTTTTAAATATATAAGATTGCCCAACTCTGCAACAACACTGCAAAGTACAATAAAAGCAATAATAAAATACAATTAAAAATCTAGAAATGCTGAAGAAAACAACAATTAAAAAACATGCAGTGGGGTTAAGCCACTACCACAAATGAAGCTGGAGAGATAGGTAGTTTTCAGAGCTCTTTTAATCGTAGCCAGGTTGAGGATTAGATAGATTTCACTTTGGATAGTGCCACAGAAGACAGGATTTGTATCACAAAAGGCACACTTACTAGGTCTCATCAAACCAAACTTTTGTTAGAATATCAGGGAATATAACTTTCTGATTTTGTCTATAATGACTTATGGTTCTGATTACTTGGATTTCTTAGAGCAGTGATGACGAATCTTTTCGGCACCGAGTGCCCAAACGGGAATGTGCCTGCATGTGCAGGCTTAAGCCCTGGAAATCCAAAGACCAGCTGCCTGGCGCATACATGCCCGTTTTTGGGGTGTTTTTCAGGCTGTTTTCCAGCTATTTTCCAGTGTCCAGCACCCATGAAGACCAGCTGGCTGTATGTGTACCCGGAAACCAGAAGAGTAGATGGCTATGGCACACATGCCCATAGAGAGGGCTCTGCGTGCCACCTCTGGCACCTGTGCCATAGGTTCACCATCACGGTCTTAGAGAATATGTATAAAACTTTAAAATTTAAACTTGAGATTAAAATGTTAAAACTGAAAAAATTCCATCACTGTATGATAATCATAGTTGATATATTTTTTAAAATCTAGCAGTTAGTCCTTTATGTAAAAACTTTCTTAATGACATATCAAGTTATTACTGAATAGCAATATTGTATAACATTAATATTCTTTTCATGTGGTTTTTAGAATTTTAACAACCGATATTAATTAAACATGAACAGTTCAAATATTTTCATATGTAAACAAAGTTATTTTCTTTTGGACAATTACTCCAAGATACCGGTAGTTAAATACCAAATAAAACTTCACCTTTTAAAGGTTTTCATAATCACATCAGAGCTTATAGGAAGTACACGAGAACTACTTCAATTAATTGAACAATTGGATAACATATCAAAGTGTTGCACTATTTTAGTATAGAACATTGATAATTACCAATGACTAAATTACCAATGACAAAAGAGAATGGAATTGAATATAAATTATTGCTGCATGTAAAGCAAAAATAAATAAAATCCAATTCCAGTTCTTTTTAATGCCTAATAAAACAGGGCAATATCAAATTAAAATAGAGAAGGAGATAAAATATCTTTTTGATGAAGTTCGTATAAATTCGTCATCCTCATGCCCGAAAGAGGTGGAGATTAGGGGGTGGAGATTGGGGAAAATGGTGTATAGCCAACATAGAGGACTTTGGTTTAGAATGCCTTGTGGCATTCAAGGCAAACCTTACTTTTTTCATGTATTACAATGCCATACACATGTCCCAAAGAGGAGGAGCTTGTAGAGCAATGGTATGATTCTGGCTTTGTCAGAATGGTGAAAGCAATGAATTTCCATGGATGCCATAGTCTAGAAATTTTGAATTTTCACTATATACTTGATTGAACCATATTTTAGAAAAAAGGCAAACTTTCTGATGGGGAATAGGAGGATGTGTTATAAACAACAACAAAAATGTTTTATGTTTCAAAGTGCCCATTTATGTAAGCATTTGCCTTGTTGGAAAGGCATCTAAAATCCACAACTAACCAAAACCCTTTTTTTAAAAAAAAAACCCTGATCATATTCTTCCAATATTTTACTAGGTCAAGGCAAAGAAAGAGAAAAATGATATAATTAGGATTAACAATTTGAAGAGCTATGAGTAAAAAATAATAATGAAAAACTACAACAAGAATAATTTCAAAAAGAAAGATAGCAACATTGGGCTAGAAATATCTGAATAAAAACACAAAGCAAACACTAAAAGAAGAACAGATGCAAAAAAGAAATTAAATATAAAAAGACTGGAGCAGTCCACTCCTTCCGCAGACTCTGGATAAAGGGAAAGAATCAAATCCAGCTGTAAATAAAAAATGCTTTAAAATATATTATTTAAAAATATAACCTTAACCCTAAAAATATTTTTTTCTGCCAAACAAACTTTACTGAATAGCTTCCACTTTTGAACTGATAGTAGAGACAGGTACAGAAAAATAATTGCTTTTTGTATTCTATTTTCATTAAATTAGGACTCGGTTTCTGCTCTGAACAGAATCCACAATAAGTAATTTAAATTACTCATTTATATCCTGGTTACAGTGAAAAAAAAGCTATTGTGGTAAATATCAGCTGGTCTTATTCACCTTGTTCAGCACTGTTTGGAATAATTTAATAGTTTAAAAATCATAACTTAAATTGTCTTACTGCGAACTAGTTTGCCAGCAACATTGCTGGGGACTGTTATAGCATAGTGAACAGCCTCATTACTATCTCTTTTGACTAATCTATTAGGGACTGCATGCTATAAAAAAGTAAAATAAAGAGTAGATGAGGTCACACACACCATTTTCTTTTGGATATTGTTTTTCTCTGACTAGGCTGTAAATTCAACATACTAGGTAGTTCTTGCCACAGGTCTCAAATGATTGATGAAGGGGCATTGGTGGTCTCAGCCCTGTCCTCTCTTGATACAGAACGGCTAAATAGGACCCTAAATGCATCCAAAATAAATGTTATAAGTGTAATTGATTTATTTACCATACTTTATAGATATAACTGTATATGGGCAAGAGGGAAAAGGAGGCAGTAAGTGGTCAATATAATGTGGGAAGTGTCTATGGAGATTCTTACTCATCCAGGTCATGGTTGTCCCAAAGGTCCTTTTTCAAGAGGCAACTGGACTTTCTGTTTTTTCTTTTAAGACATTTTGCTTCTCATCTAAGGAGCTTCTTCAGCTCTTCTATTCCGACTTCCATTCCCCACCATTCAGTCCGAGCTGAAGAAGCTTCTTAGATGGGAAGGGAAACGTCATCAAAGAAAAAACAGAAAGTCCAGTTGACTCTTGCAAAAGCGCCTTTGAGATAACGTGGGAAGGTATTCTTATATTATTTAGATCCCACTTTCTGTCAAACCCAATTAGCCCATTGCTCACTGACGCATTCACAGGAATCCTACATGCTCCCAAGGTAAGTATGTGAAACAGAGCCAGCAGCAATGGGTTAAGCCGATTTGTCATTAGGAGAGGCAAAGTGAGCAAGTAGCATTTAATCACAATACCCACCAAAGACGTTTTGGCATGCAACAACTTTCTCTGTTCCTCTGATCTAAACAGTATCCGCTAGTTGAAAGTGCAGCTTTACAACCACATTATGTCAGTACTTTTATTTGAACTTTCTTGCCTGAAAAACATTTTGTGTAAGCGTATCTCTAACTAGAGCCAATGCAAAAGTGCAGTTTGTTTTGAAGCATTTGAAAGATCAACATCCTAAATTCATTTTCTCCCAGAGCTGTCAAACTGAAAGCCCTCACGAGATACTTCACAACTTGAATATCTTATTCTCATTTGTCTTTCTACTTTCCCACATACCACTGACATAGACCCTTTGACCAGGGCAAAAAGTGACCCACTAATTAATTTGAGTCCCGAGATCTGGTTATAACCTCAAAGGCATAGTGACAAGAAGAACAGCACTTCATATGTGCCCATATTTAGACCAACTCCCACGAAATAGTTTTAGAACTCTGCAAATCAAGGAAGTAATTACTGCTTTTGGCAATTTCTTCTTGAAAATCCTGATGTCATCTACAGTACTCTAAAAGTTGGTATGAAGTTATGCATTACATCTACTGGGAAAATGGCCTGGGGTTAGCATAATAGATTCATTTGTATATTCTACAAGCATTACATTTTAGGCAACAACTACACTATAATTCATCACAACAAACCAACCAATTCATATACTTTCCTATAAAAAGACAGGAATCTGACTGGAAGTTGAGAAATCATGGCAGAATTTAGATGCAGATGTACAGTTCTGGGACCAGAACCTCCCATTCAGACTTCAAATGGATACAATACCTAATGATTCTTTCCCTTTTCATTCAGTTTCCATGCTGATATCCCTCCCTATTCTTTCTGGCTAAGTTCCTAGCACTGAAATCAATGAAAGGAGCTTGTGCCAATCAGGCCTTCTAATCAGACTCATTGTCCTTGATGTGAGGACTGCCCTTTGTCAGGAGGTTATCTTCTTGGTGAACTTCCATTTCTCAGTTTCCTGTCCTTTCTTCTTCCTCCAGAACAACCATCTCTATCCACTTCTATTTTTATCTTAGTATTATCTAGTATTATCTCTGTGACTCCAAGCTGAGTAAGGTATTTAAAGGAGACTTTTATTGAATTATCTCACTCCCCCACCAATTCTACTTTCAATTTGATTTCCTGAGGAACTTTGGAGAGATTGGGAAGAAGCCAGTGGAGTTTTTGGCTCAAGTGTAATGGCAACTTTCCTTCAATATATGGATAAAGCTGGGGAGTGTGGTGCTACTGACTGAGTCAGTGGTGGGTTGTAGGCGGTACGCTCTGGTACGGGCATACTGGTGCCTGCCCGGAGCACCGGTTACTGTTCCGGTACAGTGCTCCAGAGGGCCCACCCTCCTGCCCACCCTCCTTACCTGTCTTTAAACTCTTTGGTGCTTCCGTGCATGGCACATACAGCACCTGTGCGATGCTCTGCCGAGCAGCTGGAGCATCGTTGAGCTTGCGGAGGCATTGCTGGAGGGTAGGACGCATGTGTACGCTGCGCATGTGTGCGAGCACGCTGCACACATTCATGTGGAGGATGCCGGGCCTCATTGGGATCTGGAACCCACCACTGGATTGAGTTTATTACCTTTGCAAAGGTGATAATTTGGCTACTAGAACAGTTTAAGAGAGTGGCACTTTTTTCTTTGTGCCTCACTTTTCTGCTAGAATTAGGTCTGAAGTGAGACTGAAATAGCATGTTTGTTGTTAGATTACTGCAAATGATGTACAATCTTTATAATACTACAGTAGACGTTATACTAATATTGATAATGCATACCCCTCTTAGTGTTATCTAAATTTTAAAAATGCTAATTTCTCATGACTGCCAATCAGCCACAAGGCAGCAAGATCACCAAAAACAGGCCCATCCACATGGATGAATGCATAAGATGTCTAAGAAAGCCAGGATACACACCGCTCTAGCTGTCTGGTGCAAAGACAAAGCCCAATCCAGGACACAGCGTAACACCTCTTAAGAAGAAGCTGCAAACAGAAATAGATAAACATACCAAGGAGATAACATAGGTCGTCTTCCAGGATGGGCTACACCTTGAAGTTGAGAGAAGGCAGGCTGCTAGAAAAGAAGGGGCTGTGAGATATACAATAAGTATCACCCCGAAAGTTGTTTGCTGCCCGTAGATGTGGCTATAGATCTCCCAATGAAGTTCAGCTGTCTGTACTACATTTCCAGAACGCTCATTGGCAGCATCAGCAAAAGAAATGTAAAGGGTTGGCGGGATGGCTGCAGTTTAGGCACATTGGAGTTCTTGGAGATCACTCAAGCATTCAGATCTCCCTTGTTGTTGCACCACAGAGCAATAAGAGTGGGTGGATGAGAGAGACAGGGCTAACTTACTTTTCTAACCCAAATCTGGTTGGGCAGACCAGGACTAAACCAGCTAGATAACACCACTATCTCATACAACTTTTTAAAAAAACCAATTGCACAAGCAATACAGTATATAATACTGTATTGCTTGTGGAGGCTGAGGTACATTCCAAGGGAAATAAGTCTTGGGAGGCCTGCAGCTGAATGAGCTTTTGTTAGTGTGACCCAAGGTAGGTAGGCTTTGTACCAAGGTTGTCACAGCAGATTCTAGGTCAGGGCTGATACAGGAGGGTTATTGCAAACATATTATCAGCAATTAAGATACCACAAATTCTTTGGTATTACAGGAAACAGTGTCTTGACAGCAGCCTTCTTCAAGGACAGGATTATCTGCTTAGATACAGAGCTCATAAGAGCACCTTGGGACTTTCCATATAAAACTGCATAATACCCATATTTTCATTTGGGGGAATTCTCTTTTCTTTCTAACATTAAAACTTCTCAGGTCATTAGCCAATCTAGCAATCTTCAGGCATTTAAGTGATTTTGGAAATGAAGTGCAACATAATGTTGGAAGGCTGGGGGGCGGGAATGCTGTTGTTTAGTTTACATGTTGCTAGAGTCAAATTAGACATAACTTAAAGTTACATCAGTTAAAAGAAAGACATTGCTAGCAGGCAGAGGAAGAAACATTTTAAACTCTGGGAGTCATGATGTGCTGTATCTTCAGGCTATTATTAGCCAAACTGGCCACTGATACTGCAAATACATTCTTCTTGTGGCTGATAACAAATCTTGGGGAGAGTGTCTGGAAGAGACCACTTTGGCAAAGGGCTAATCCTATAGGTATCCAGTAGAAGCCATAAAGATGTCAAAATGATGCCATGTGCACCACAATACAAAATTACACAAGTGCATAATGACAAAAGTGCAGGCATTAGCACTAGCCAGCCTTGCCCTGTAGTAGTAGCTGACAAAAAAGCCAACACAGTTCTAGGCTGCATCAACAGAGGGATAGAATCAAGATCACGTGAAGTGTTAATACCACTTTATAATGCCTTGGTAAGGCCACACTTGGAATACTGCATTCAGTTCTGGTCACCACGATGTAGAAAAGATGTGGAGACTCTAGAAAGAGTGCAGAGAAGAGCAACAAAGATGATTAGGGGACTGGAGGATAAAACATATGAGGAACTGTTGCAGGAACTGGGTATGTCTAGTTTAATAGAAAGAAGGACTAGGGGAGACATGATAGCAGTGTTCCAATATCTCAGGGGTTGCCACAAAGAAGAGGGAGTCAAACTATTCTCCAAGGCACCTGAGGGCAGAACAAGAAGCAATGGGTGGAAATTAATCAAAGAGAGAAGCAACTTAGAACTGAGGAGAAACTTCCTGACAGTTAGAACAATTAATCAGTGGAACAGCTTGCCTCCAGAAGCTGTGAATGCCCCAATACTAGAAGTCTTTAAGAAGATGTTGGATAGCCATTTGTCTGAAACGGTATAGGGTTTCCTGCCTAGGCAGGGGGTTGGACTAGAAGACCTCCAAGGTCCCTTCCAACTCTGCTATTGTATTGTATTTTTATTATATTGTATAGTACATCCACATCCTCTATAGCCTTCATAAAAATGATTTCTCCACATTCTCCTTTTACTTAAAAGAAATCAAGTGAGCTGCATGCAAGTTTAGGGTTGATGCTGCATTTAGATTAGTCAAGAGAACCAGAGTGGTGATGATCCCTACCAAATTCCCATTTGACTCTCAGGTTCATCAGCTGGGCCAACCATGCTACAGTTTTCTATAGCTCTCCTTTTCCTATGAGTAGAGAAAGGGGCTAATTGGAATGGCACACTTAACCATAATTGTTTTTATCCGACGTATTCACGCTGCTTAGCAAGCTACATCTAACATATCAAATTGATGAATCTACAGATACTTTTCATTTAGCGACCACAATTGGGACCAGCAACTTGATCATTAAGTGAAGGTCACTAAGTGAAACTATTCTTACAATTTTACTTCAGCTTTTCTTTGATTTATAGACCTGCAAAGGTTGTAACTGGGAGGACTGACCATAAGGTTTTTCATCATTCTCAAAACTGCAGACGACACTAAATGAGATAGTCATTAAACATTGTTGATGCATTCCTTCAAAAAACTTATCACTAGGGAAGATTGCCATTTCAATCTGGTTTAATTTAGGCACCAAACCAGAAATGAATTCTAATTGTGAGGATATCTTAAGGGAACACATTGCACAAATATACATAGAAAACAATTTGCTTAATAAAAGAGAAAGTAAGAAAAAAAGGCTGACCACCACTTTCGTTGAAATAAAATGTAGTTGTTCAGGTTGCCAAATATTCTAGAGGAAAAGTTCCACTGCCTTGCTGTATAAAGGCTTTTATCATCTTTCATTTCTAGGGAGGTAATGAAGCTATGACACAATGGGTGTAGATTTGAGATTCCCTCACCCGCTGCAATTTCGTATACTTTTTCAAGATGTATTGAGAAGAAATTTATGATGGCAGAAACTAGATTCACTCATTTAGGTTTTTCTAATCCTGCAACAATCACTGAGGTCTGTTTCAGTTCGTCATGTCAGCCATTCAGTTGTGTCTGACTCTCGGCCACTGTATGGATCCATACTCTCCATGCCCCTCAGTCTCGCCTCCTTCAGATCCACCATGGTTTTCCTGGTGTCACCCTCTATAGTGCCCAGCCTATAGGTACTAGGGTGGCCCTTTTTTCTTTTTCTGCTAATCACTCCCGGTATGATTGACTTTTCAAGTGAGTCAGTTCATACGACATGGCCAAAATATGATAGACTTTATTCGGCAATCTTGGCTTTGAGTGATATTTTTGGGTGAAGTTTGGCCTAGGACTTCTTTGAGATTCTGTTTCAGTTCTTCTGCCCCAAATTTATAAAAGAATCTCCAAAAGGGTATTATTAACACCTTCCTTTTAAGCACCCTTGTCTTTATGATTTGGAGGAACCCAAGTTTTTGGCCCACATGTTCCTTCAGTGTCCTTTCTCTAGAAACTTTGCCTTATTCTTATAACTCCATTGGAAGTCCCCCCTTTTATGAGGCTGATTTTATTTATTCTTATATTATTGAACCAGAACTTGACATCCTTATAAGAGTTGCCGCATTTCTTATGGTGGCCAGTGCTTTTCACAGGAAAATATTTACCTAATTGTAGCATTTTGTACCTAATTAAAGCAAATCATGCTTTTTATGTTCATGTTGTTTTGTCATAAGTGAGAGGTCAGTGACCACAGTAAAGTTATACACATCTGCAGATAAGCCTGCCATGTTAAATATACTGGCCAATGGTTGACTTTCAGATTTCAGAACTGCTCTTTAACGAGGACAAGATGACCCCAGAGAGCAGCTTGCTACTGTAGATTTTATAGGCAGCAGTGGAAGATTAATTTCACATGCTAGGCTGGGATGTTTGTTTTCTCCATGGCAGCCAGATTTGGGAAATAATTGTTGTCTGTGCATGTGAAATCTGACTGAAGGTGAATAAGAACCAAATAGCCAATGCACGACTGCAGACATCATATTCTGATCCTCACATGCTTCAGAGTTGAACATATAAGTATCAAGAAGGAAATTTTAAAAATTCACTCATCTGGTATTTCAGGGGTAACTTTATGTAGGTTACTTGTGAGTGAGCAGGCCTTGAAAAGGAACACCGCAGAGAACAGCATATCCTTCCTATTGAACCCAAATCATATACAAGGAGAAACCAACTAGAAAAAAACACAGCCAACATGTGTTGATTAATATCTGTAAGAAACAACACATGAAACTTGTTAAGTCAATTGAATGTATGCAGCAATATACAAATTGGGAAAAGTAATAGGAGGCTGCTTCTAACTTCTCAGCAACTTTGATCTTCCTTGAAGACTTACATTTAGTTAAGGTGACCAACTGTCCTCCTTTAGTGAGGACAGTCCTTCTTTTGTAAATTTTGTCCTCCCTCGAAAAGTGTCCTCCTTTTCGATATTTGAAGACTAATCTGTTGTGCATTATGTGACGTATTTGTATTTGACATGACAATTCGTCAAGGCTCGATATAGTGCAGTATAAGATGCGATTATGAGACGCATGGGCTCCGCATGGGAGACCTTGAGAGAGAGCGTCGCGTGCAAGTGGCTTTGTTTACTTCTTACCAAAACACGACATGGCACATACACACGCAGTAGACTGAGATTGAGATTGAATGTTGATACTCTAGCTGCAGCACTTGATGGTAAAATTCAATATGAAGGATATTTCTTGTTCAGATATTTCCAATATATTGTTAGAAGATGATACATTGACCAAAAATATTCATTCAATGGAAAAGTACTCATTTAAATAATAATTAACAGGCATGTAAGCATAATTACAATATAAAATGTTACAAATGTTTTTATTATGCATATATCATATTTTAGTGTATTATTGTTGCAATGAATAAAATATTTCTTTTATTTACGATATTTTTTCCCCAATTTATTTGTCCTCCTTTTCATTGTAAAAAAGTTGGTCACCTTAATTTAGTGAACCAACTTGGTAAGTTAGAACAAACCCTAGTAAGACCAAACCTGGAATACTGCAACCAGTTTTGCTCACCATACTACAAAAAAGATGTTGAGACTTTGGAAAAAGTTCAGAGAAGAGCAACTAAGATGATCAAAGGCCTGGAGACTAAACCATATGAAGACCGGCTGCAAGTTTGGGGTCTGGCTAGTCTAAAGAAAAGAATTAGGGGTGACATGACAGCAGTATTTCAGTATTTGAGGGGCTGCCACAAAGAAGAGGGGGTCAAATTATTCTCCAAAGCATCAGAGGGCAGGACAAGAAATAATGGCTGGAAACTGATCAAAGGGAGAAGCAACCTGGAATTAAGGAGAAACTTCCTAACAGTGAGGACAATTAACCAGTGGAATAGCTTGTCTTCAGAAATTGTGGGTGCTCAATCACTGCAGGGTTTTAAGAAGAAACTGGACAGTCCCTTGTCTGAAATTGTATAGGTTCTCCTGCTTGAGCAGGGGGCTGGACTAGAAGACCACCAGGGTCCCTTCCAGCTCTATTCTGTTCTAATTCTAACTTTGGCATTGATTCTAGAACAGATCCTTTTAGAATGCAGTCATGTTCTGAGATTATTTTTGCCCTGGCAGATCCCCCAAGCAACCCCTTTCTCAAAGTCTTAGGCAAATCCCTTATTGCTGACAAAATAAGGAAGAATTTGGCATATACATACTTTTAATCCCCCACACAACACAAATGTCTTCTGGTTTGTGTATCCCCCCCCCCAAATACACATTTATTGTTGTGGAAGAACCTTAATGAGGAAGAAAAAAGTATTTAATAAAATAGATCAAATGCCTTTGGGAAAAATTAGTACACAATGGCTTCTTGTGAAGCCAGTTGAAACAGCAGATGGATGCAGTGATCAACCTTACAGGAAGCATTTAAAAAGCACAGATGGCTCAGGTTTACATGTTTACAAAAAGTTAGAAAGGCAGTTAAAGTCTTCAAGAGTGGTATAATTTACTAGAAGGTCATATACTCCGTGGTTGAAAATGAATCCAAAGGCTATTGTAAACACCCTTATTAGGGTTTTTGAAGGTTTAATCCCAGTATATTTAATTCCTTTTTGCAATATTAGACACAACTGTGTTCATTTCTTGGTGAGAAGAAATCCCTGGAGCCTGGAAAAATGTAACTTTTCATTTAAAGGTTTGGAAGAATCAAGTTCTTGCCATATGTCCAAGTCCCTTATGCAACAGCTACTGTTACTATATAATTAGAATACTTCTGACACTAATTTAACTAAATGGCTCCCATGATGTGACTAAAATAATTTTTTTGGGGGGGGGTTGGAGTGGGGGTTTGGGGAGGGATTAGAAACCAGGTAAGAGTGGAGTAGAAGAAACACTCAGCAACGATTTCAGGATGGAGAATTTTGAGTGCTCCTGAATGGACAGACAACAGCTGGGCCTCAGAGTTGTGTCCCTTTCTCAAGTTAATACACCATGTTACTAAGATCCATTGGCTTGTGATCTGTGAACATTGATGCTACAATCAGCTGGTTCGGGGGTGGGCTTCAAAAATTTCAGCAATGGGACACCCAACAGATGAAAATAGAGTTTGAGAGAATGTCCTTTTACCTTAGATTTCAAAATGTGATGGAGGCAGATGATGAAAATATAAGGGACATCATGACAAGTATCTTGGCTGAATACATCCAGAAAGAGAAACAACAGATGGGGTGGGAAATAGATCTGGTTTATAGAGTGAACTCAGCCTACGCTAGAACACATAATGTACCCAGGGAGGTACACATTAAATTTCTCAGAAAAAGTACAAGAGATGAAATTCTGAGTGCACAAAGGCGGCAAGCCTTGACATACCAAGATAGGGAGTTAACCATTCTGAAACAGATCCCCAAGAAAGTAAGGGAAAAAAGAAAAAGCTATTCGCAATTAGCGAATAAATTATACCAGAAGGGGGTGTGGTTCAGATGGCTGATGCCTGAAGGTATGCTAATATTCTGGGAGGAGACAAGAGTTAGAATTACTACACCCATAGAGGCGCAGGCCTTTATGGAAAAAAACAAAGTACTCCTAGAAAAACCAGATGATTCTTCAGCAGACACACAGGACATGGGAGGGGCCGGAGCTCTGTCGGCGGGGGGAGATGGGACAATACCGAGAAAGCTCAGATCACAAAAATGAGCAAGAAAATCCACCTGATATAAACTGATCGAAATTACTAACTGAATTTATATGCTGACTATATGTTATTACTTAGTAATGAATTTTGTGTAAATGTATACTATGAGTATGGAGGGAGGGGGCACCTACTGCACATCGCAACTGCCAAAATTTGTAACCTTTCCTATACCCTTTTCCCTTGTAAAATGTTAAAAAAACCAATAAAACTTTGTTTAAAAAAAAAATTCAGCAACGGGTTCTCTGCCTGGCTGCTGGGTGGGCGTGGCCATGGTGGGTGTGGCCTAGTTGGCCTTGTGCACCATGGCGGGGGTGGGGGATGGGTTGTTTCCACCTTCCCTAGGTTCCGGAGGCTTTCCTCAAGCATCTGGGAGGGTGAAAACTGCCTCCCCCAGGCTCCGGAGACCAGAAACAGGCCCATTTCCAGACTTCCAGAACTTCCAGGAGGTCCTTTCCCCCCCCCTCCCCAAGCCGCTGCACAGGCCCTGCACTTACCTCACATCCAAAATGGACTGCATGAAGACTCCTGAGGCCGGGCAGGATGGGTGGGGCCTGCCAGGGGTGGGATTTGGAGGTTCTCCGAACCCGCCATAACATTAACTACAGGTTCTCCCAAACCCTGGTGAACCTGTAGCAGCCCACCCCTGAACTGGTTAGTCTTTAAGATTTCAACGTATTCCATATTGTTTAAGGGCATGCCCACATTAGGAGTTTGGATGTCGTAGGTAGGATCCACCAACCATTTCAAGAGGGCAAGGCTCTTTAGTCTCAAATGACAGGAAAAATGAATAAAAGACGCATCAATGAACTTGATAAAATGGAAAAATAGTAATAAGACAAAGTTTCAGCTGTTACCATTCTGAAGGCAAATACTGCTACTATTATGCTAGAGAGACATATTCCTTTAATGGGGAAAATCAAGAAAAGAAATATTATTGTAAAGCTGATTCTTTTGCCTGCATATATCAGAGCTCTCTATCCAAAAGACTGCGGTGCTAGGAACAGCTAAAATCCTACATAGAACCCTTGAATTCCTAGGCGTCTGGTAGAGGACCTGAGATTGAGGAAGACATGTGCCACCTATAGAGGTGAGAAGGGAATTTTACACACACATACGCACACATACACACCTAATAATAAATATTACATTATACAAGCAGATATGTCTTGAACAGGGTATTGGACAAGGGATTGTCCAGTGGATGACCCTCAAGCCTGTTTGTTGGGAGTGAACAACAACAGAATTCCCCGAAATAATGTTCTTAAAACAGTTTAGAGTCCAGCCAGTGGGAAAATGAAACAGGACTAGCTTCAAAATTAGGCAGATATGTCCTAATATGGTAGGTAAACTGGCAGTAGCCTTTCAATGATCTCCCTCCCTCCCTCCCTCCCTTTCTCTCTCAAAAAGGTACATGTTGATTGTGTTCCCATGAGGTGCTTACCCTGTTTTCTTAACTTCTTAAAAAATAATGGATATATCTATTCCAATATGGGGAATCTGTACCCTTCAAGTGTTGTTAAACTTTATTCAATAGTAATTTTAGATGACTGTCCATCTCAAATACGTGACTCTGGATGACTAACAATATCAAAAATGAACAAAAAACCCTATGCAAACATATACACACAAAAACAGAAGATGTACAGCAACCAATATCTATTTAACTTCTATCACTCATGATCAGCATGAATAATAGCTTGGGAAGTGTTTGGAAATAGGAACCGTAGCTTGATAATATGTGGAAGATACTAGTTCTGCCACCTTGTAGACCTCCCCCCCAAAGCATAGTTAATTCATTGGCTTAAAGTGCAAACCTCACTTTCTTTTTTCACTGAAATAAAGGATGGAGGTCACAAGACTTCCTATAAGATGAATAATACCGAATAACAGAATATCAGGGTTGGAAAGGACCTTGAATGTCTTCTAGTCCAAGCCCCTGCTCAAGCAGTAGCCCGTATACCATTCCGGACAAGTGGTTGTCCAATCTTTTCTTAAAAGCCCCCAGTGATGGAGCCCCCACATCCTCTGAAGGATGATGTTTAACTATAAATAAAAATGCCATACCAACTGCCAAATTACAATACAATACAATAGTAGAGTTGGAAGGGACCTTGGAGGTCTTCTAGTCCAACCCCCTGCCTAGGCAGGAAACCCTATAACGTTTCAGACAAATGGCTATCCAACATCTTCTTAAAGGCTTCCAGTGTTGGGGCTTTCACAACTTCTGGAGGCAAGCTGTTCCACTGATTAATTGTTCTAACTGTCAGGAAACTTCTCCTCAGTTCTAAGTTGCTTCTCTCCTTGATTAGTTTCCACCCATTGCTTCTTGTTCTACCCTCAGGTGCCTTGGAGAATAGTTTGACTCCTTCTTTGTGGCAACCCCTGAGATATTGGAGCACTGCTATCATGTCTCCCCTAGTCCTTCTTTCTATTAAACTAGACATACCCAGTTCCTGCAACCATTCTTCATATGTTTTAGTCTCCAGTCCCCTAATCATCTTTGTTGCTCTTCTCTGCACTCTTTCTAGAGTCTCCACATCTTTTCTACATCGTGTTGACCAAAACTGAATGCAGTATTCCAAGTGTGGCCTTACCAAAGCATTATAAAGTGGCATTAACACTTCACGTGATCTTGATTCTATCCCTCTGTTTAATTGTTAGCTATTCAGTTTGGAGAACTAAGTGATAGATTCTCATATTTACTTTTATTACTGATGTTGTACTGTAGTTACTTTGCAAATTCTGTAAGCTACCTACAATTCATTCAGAGTCCAGTGGTAGGAAAATGACATAAATAAACATGTGAGTACAAAGGACTACCTAGATTTTCAAGGTGGGCATTGCTTTGATGAAAGTTCAAGTGACGCTGTCTTATACAGCAGTGGTCCCCAATCTTCTGGCTTTATGAACCAGCAGGTGGGGAAGGAGAGGGGATGGCTCCACACAAGCAGCAGGTGAGTGTGTACATGCAGCTCCATTTGTGTGAACGGCAGGTGTATGTGCCCACTGCTCACACAACTGGAGCTGCGCACATCCTTGCCTGCCACTTCTGTGGCCCTTTTCCGAACGGGTTACAGCCCAGGGGTTGGGGACCCCTGTTACACAGCTACATGCCTTCCAGAGAGCAAGGAAACAACAATAACAAAATAGATCATAGGTCAAATTCAGATTCCAAATAAAATTCCAAATAACCACAGACCATAAAATTGAAATGAAGAAAATTGCATCCATATCAATAATTCCACTGAAACTTTCAATAATTCCACCAAAACCTTTAAGAGATAAAAGATAACTGCAGGTAGTCCTTAGGGATGCGCTTCGCATGTGCTTCATTTAGTGACCATTCAAAGTTACAATGAAAAAAGTGACTTGTGACCATCTTTCATACTTAAGACCGTTGCAGCATCCCCTTGGTCACGTGATCAAAATCCAGATCACTTGGCAATTGGTTCATACTTATGATGGTTACAATGTCCAGGGATCATGTGATCACCTTTTGCGACCTTCTGATGAGCAAAGTCAATGGGGAAGCTGGATTGATTGAACAACCTGTGTTATTAATTTAACAACTACAACAATTCACTTAATAACTGTGATAAGAAAGCTTGTAAAATGGGGCAAAGGTCACTTAACAACTGTCCCACTTAGCAACATAAATTGTGGGCTCAATTGTGGTCGTAAGAAGAAACTTGTTAGAGAAGTTGAGACTGGGAGGCCACAGAAAATGTCTTCTTGAGCCAATAGTGTTATCGCTTTGCCTCAAACAAGGACAAACTAAGCCACTTCACCAGGGCCTGATGCTTACCTCCCTACTTGATCATGGTACTCTCCAACTGAGTTTTGGTGTAATCAGATGCCACGCAGATGTCAAGGCAAATCGTGAAGGGACCCAGTAAAGGAGAATTGCCTTTAATGTGGATTCCCAGGAGAGGTGGGTTCCTATTGGTTCGGACCGGTTCGGCTGAGTAGGCCCCTGAACCAGTTTTATCTGCGGTGCCTTGGGTGCCGCCATTTTGTTTTTTGCTTCTGCGTATGTGCAGTAACAATTTTTTACTACTGTGAATGCTCGCATAGCGCGCATCAAGCGCATGCGAAGCGCATCCCTGAGCAAACTGGCAGTAACAAGCTGGAACCCACCCCTGATTCACAGCTTATGTTCCATTGAACAACATTCCTGAAAGGTAAAAGAAGCATAGCAGTTTTGAAAACATCAAAGTATCTGAAAGGTCTGCCTGCAAAGTAACTTCTGAAAAATCAAATCTTTGCCCGGAACTTATAGTTCTTTTCCCTTTCGATTTGGGCCCCTTGTGAGAGTCAAAACCACCTTATGTTTATACCTCATACTCATACACACTATCAGTTTTTTTTAAAGTGCTACCCAAGTTGGCACAAGGTCATATGCTTTGCCTAAGGCCAAAGAGCAAATACTCTCATTCATGCCGACCAGTGGTGGGTTTCAAATTTTTTTACTACCGGTTCTGTGGGCGTGGCTTGGTGGGCATAGCGTGGCTTGGTGGGTGTGGCAGGGGAAGGATACTGCAAAATCCCTATTCCCTCCAGATCAGCTGAGACTCAGGAGGCAGAGAATAGATGGAGCATGGCCAGTCAGAGGTGGTATTTACCGGTTCTCCAAACTACTCAAAATTTCCGCTACTGGTTCCAGAACTGGTCAAAACCTGCTGAATACCTCCTCTGATGCCGACCCACCAAGTCACAATATACCACTTTCAATATAAGCCAAATTATTTTGAAACCTCAGGTAGAAAATTCCACCGCATGTCTTCTTCCAGTGTGAAAATGCAACACTAAATTAAATCACTGAACAATATGCTATCTTTTTGATTTCATGTGGGTTGAAGCATGACTGGATCCAATCATGGGTCAGAAAGGGCTCTAACATTTGCTGGAGGATTTGATAGAAATCCATCAATGTGTCATACTGATATCAAACTACTTGGCATGGGCTAGTTAATGCCTATTGAAAAATTCTAACAAAATACATATTCTGTAAGAGCAACAAGAAAAAGAAAACAGGCAGCGTAGCAGCTAAAATACCTCTCCTCAACAATTGCGGTCCTGAATCCTGAAACATCTGAGTGGAAAGATATCCCCCCCCCTCCAGTGCAACTTTATAGTATCTAGGATGTGAAGTCCTGATACCAAGAGGAAGTAGGGGCCAAGATAACTAAAAGCTTAATTTGGCTGCAGCGTTAGATGTATCATACTTCAAACCTGATCTTTCCAAGCCAAGATGAAATTCATGGCCTCAAGGCTCAACAATTCATCTTGACATTATGATTAGCAGAGTGCTCTCTCAGTTTCTTAGAAGTGCCTTTTCCCTGCATCGCTCTTGAGATGTGTAGGACTTTAACTCACAGGCTGGGGATGATGGAAGGACACCCAATGGAGCAAATTGTATTAGAGCATTGCAGTGTTTAATCTACAATATAGTTTGTTAGCCTTTCCGGAGGAATGAGTGTGAAATGAAAGCACGTGGTAGAGTTTCAAACTCTGCACCCAAGTACAATTGCCAAGAGTTTGATGGGCTCTATCTCCCTGCTGAACGGCACTGGATGAAATAGAATTGTGAAGGATATTTTGTGATATTCATGCAAAGCAACACTGAGCTGTGGTCTTTACAAAGCCTCTCATGTATTCTCCTGCTTTTAGATTTACTGAAGCTCATTGGAGGAGGTGAATCATTTTATGTCCCCTATTTTATCATAGCGGTTCATTTGTTTGTCCCAGTTATAGCTATTTTTTATGTTCTCTAAGGATGCTCAAGACTGCTAGCTGATATGTGTGTGTGTGTTTGTGTATTTAAAATCAGGACTTTGGGAACTGAGAGAAATGGCACTGTATTGCCATTCAATTTATTTTCCACAAGACATTTTTTTCTTGGACCATAGCTAGATAGAGAAAATGGAGTATCCCAGGTCAGAGAAGATGCTCTCTATAATTCTCCTAGATTGTAATTTTTGTGGGATGGTATCCATGTGATTATTTATCATGTTTGGTGTGTCTATTAAGAACCAGCCTAATTTACACTTTAGGAATCTTCAGGTGGCTTTAGCTTTGAGCCTCCCATTACAGGCCTTTTGATGATTGAATGTATTTTTACACACAATCTTTTTAGGCGTCCTGGGGTCTATATTTCTGCATCATCCAGAAGCAAACCATAGTTTAGCCCAATTGATTATACAAAAGAAAACTAAGAAGGTACATGAAAAAAATGAAAACTTTTAAATAAAATCCCTGCCAAAACTAAAAAAAAAAAAAAGAGTCATGCCTGGTTTCAAATGTTGACAGGGTTAGGAGAAATTAACCATGCATACGTCTAAGCTGTTAACATCATTTTTATTAAGATGAAGAGTGGCTGCAGTAATATGTTTCATACCTTTCTTCATTCTCATTACCAATTGCAACATTATTCTGTTTCCTCACGCAGTATATGTGCTTTTTATTTCTTCTTTGAAATGTCTTAACCCTTCTTAAAATACCTCATTTGACAAATCCTGTTTCTAGTCAGCAGATACAGCCTAATATATCTTACTAAGCTGTCAATATGCGATATAAGGTAAGTCTCTGAATCAAAGCGCTTAAATATTTGAACTCTGTGTTTTCATTTTGACAGTTCCCCAAGGAAATGACTTCTGCCATGTTATTGCCAATGCTAAATCCATCACTGATTTTCTTTAAAAGCAGGAAGTTATTAAGTTGGATTGTCATTAAGTTGTTTTGAAAGAAGTCCCCTCCCCACCCAAGAACTCATATGTATGTATGTATGTATGTATGTATGTATGTATGTATGTATGTATGCATGTATGCATGCATGCATGCATGTGGGTGGTAGGGAATTTCTTAAAGTAGAAAATTCGTGTAGCTTTAAAAAATGACTACTGATAAGCCAATAGCACCCTACATGTTTCAAAACCTGCAAGAAGTATTGATGTGGCATCCCCCCCCCCACTATTTTAATGTTTGGGACACATCCATACAACCATTATTTTCACTGTTGTAACTTCAAAATGAGTGCCAGTTTGACATACAGTAGTGGTTAAGGCACTACTGGAAGGCCAGAAGTTCTATTTCTACCTTAGGTATGACGTCAGTGGCCTGACCTTGCCTGAAGTCCACAACTCATTTGGTTAAACAGCTTGATCATCAAATTTACAGAAGATCTAGAATTAAAACTGGAAGTGTGGAACAAAGATCTGAATTATGGCAGGAGGGTTAATCCTAACCCTAACCCTAAAACTACAGCATGAAACCTTGGTATATTTATCACAATCTTCAAACCCAGATGGTTGTCTCCTTCAGTTGGTCTTTACAGAGAAATGGGAATCTGAAATAGGTTCAAAATGGATCTGTTGTCCATGCCTTTATTTTTCTCCTATAGCACATGAAAATGGACGAAGTGGGATAGAGTGAGTGCACAAACGAGAAGAAGGGAAACTCAGTTTTCCTTTATCCTGGCTCTAATACAAATCAGTCCATTTTTAAAAAAAACAAAGCAGAACTTTCCTTTGTGGTTTTTTCCCCTCATGATGCTCTATCTTTAAGCTGGATACCTCCAATATCCACTTCAAATAGGAGAAGCCTTCAAAGATTATTCTGTAGACTAAAGTAGGGAACAGCACATCTATTAAGGCACCCAGGATAATGGTCACCCTACCTTCTAGTGACAAGGAATTACGTTTGTTGTTGTTGTTACCTTCACAGTAAATTCTTGCCTTTTCTCCAGGAATACAGGTGACACACATGTTCCTGTCAGTCCACAATTTTAGCCTCTCAACTCTTCTATGAAGTAGAATAAACTGGCAAAAAAAAATGGATAAATGTGAACCAGTCGTAGTCCAATACAGAAACTACTATTTTGCTCTATATTGGATAAACACATACTTTTCTCTGTCCTAGGTCTGCTGTCCATCCATTTCATTGGATGGCTGTGTTTTAGGGACTGGCAAAAAACATCCATATTTTTCCCCAGGTAAGGAAGGCAAGGACAAGATGATGACTAGTCTGGATTTTTCTAAATGTATGTGTCTTAAAAATTTCATACACAGAAGCTAACTAGGGAGGCAGCAGAATCATAGAACATACAAATATATGTGGAATGCTGTTATCTTCCCACCAAGGTGGTCCCCACGTTTCTACTTACATTTTTATATGCTTTCAAACTGCAGAAGCTTGGACAAGTAACGGGAGCTTACTCCATTATGTGGCACTAGGGATTTGAACCACTGAACTGCCAACCTTTCTGATCGGCAAACTCAGCTTCTTAGCCACTGAGCCACTGCATCCCTAGCATATTAGTATATTAATATACTAAGAAAATATGTGGTTAGCCTTGCTTGCCATTCCTACCTCAACCTATGTCCTAATTTCTGCTATCTGACTTAACTCCTTTACTCTGCCTATTGGGAAGGCCAGTATTATCATGAATAATGACAGCAACAAAAATCACCTATTTAGGTTGTGACACTGATAAATAGCTGCCCCTCTTCTCATTTTGAACATAACATCTGATCCTGATGTTATGTTTATGTCCCATAAATGTTTTGCTGAAGCTGTTCTCTCCACATCTTCTCCAATATTCAGTCAGCTTCTGCTTTAATTCAAGTTGGCCACAGGAAGCCTTTGAGTATCTACAGGCTTTTAAAGACTTATGTTCCTTCCTGTCCACAACATCCGTGTCCCAAGGGCCTGAATTCTTAATGAATCAGGCAGAGCTCTATAAATCATGATCAAATACATCGTCACCACAGTGTGCAATTCATTTGGAGCTGAGGCAAAAGAGGGAGGGAGAAGAAATCTGAGGAAAGACAGGATAAAAGCACCTTCCTGAAAGATTGAGTGTAGATCAGAGATTAGTTGTCAACTTGAGCTGCTGGCACTTTATCTCCTGCACAACAACTAGCAGTCCTGTGAAACCGCTTTCTTCATCACGCTTAGAAGTCTCCCGTATCTTTTTTTTTTTTTTAAAAAAAACAAGGCTTTGTTTCTACCTATCTGAGACAAGGTGGGGGTCAGGGGAAGGGGGGGGAAGGTAACACACCACAAACCCTAAGGGGCATTGTGTCTCTTTCCATAACGCTTTTAATGAACACTTGCCTTGAATTAAAATGTTCTTTGGATGAAAGCAATTAAGTGATTTGAAGAAAGGTGTCGGTGCTTCAGGTCTTTAGAAACTCTATACCCTAAGTTTGCAAAAGTATGTCAGAGGCACAACGAAAATGCTCAGATTTTGTCAAAGGGGGAAAAGGGCCACGACACAGGAACGTAAACTTGTTTTTAGGTTTTGCTGCCTGCAAAACTCTCTGAAACTTGCTTATATCAGGCCTCCTTTATGAAATGAGAGAATTCTTAGTTCAAAGAGAGCAGTTTATGGGACATACATCAAAGGCTCCCTGTTCCATGATTCTCCAAGTATGAGAGTATATAGGCTTATTAGCCATAATTGTGAGCAGCTAATATTTGAGGAGAAAAATCTTAAAGTATTCCATAGCACAGGCTGCTTTCGAACTTCATATATTTCTGTTTTATTGCCATGGAAAGTGATTGATTCCATTTTACTGATGTAAAACTGAGGCAGAACCAATTATCTGCCTCACAACTCTTAAAAAATCTGAACCCAACTAACAGTTCTCAGGTAGAACAGAATGAAGATTTAAACTTTAAAACTGAACTAAATATTTTTCAAGTTTTCCTTTCACAGGAGAAGTAACCACTTTAACCATTTTATGAATTTTGCAACCGTTTTTGCTATTCTGGCATTTCTGCTTTCACATCTCTCTTAGATCTAGCAGAGCTTAAAGTTGTCAGTGAGAAAGTCCTGGCTTGAAATATTAAGCCTGCTGCTAGGTATCTATTTCCAACTTCTGCTCCATCTACAATAATGTACACGAAACATTCAAACAACATATATCTAAAGCTCAGTTATTACGTTCCTTATTGAGCCAATCAAATACTGAGAATGATGCTTAATATGAGTGGTGTGCCGATACCACTGACAGAAACAAAGCCTGTTTCAAAGGGCAGTGGGTCCTAAATGGGACTCACGCACTTCCAGGCAACAGGTTTATCAAACCCAAAAGGGGATGCATGAGGAGGAACACTCTGAATGGAATCCATAAGGGAAACAAAGCAAAACATCTAGCTTCAGTCACAGTTTTGTTCCATATAGTGTCAACCTTGTGAACTCTCAAGCTTCCTCTTTCCAATATGTATTCCAAATGGACAGTGTGTGTGTGTGTCCCTTTTATATGTGTGGGTGTAGTTATATATCTATGTACGTACATATATAGCATGTGTATATGTGTGTTATCTATGTAGCATGTGTATATATGTGTAATGTATGTGTACACGTTTGAGAGCAGGGAGCAATTTCATTTTTAATGTGTGCCAGTCTGCCCACAATAAAAAAAATGACAATAAGGTCTTTCTTTCTTTCTTTCTTTCTTTCTTTCTTTCTTTCTTTCTTTCTTTCTTTCTTTCTTTCTTTCTTTCTCTTTCTTTCATCTATCTCTTTCTTTCCATCCATCATCTATCTATCTATCTATCTATCTGTCTATCTGTCTGTCTATCTATCTGTCTGTCTGTCTGTCTGTCTGTCTGTCTGTCTGTCTGTCTATCTATCTATCACCTACCTACCTACCTACCTACCTACCTACCTACCTACCTACCTACCTACCTATCTATCTATCTATCTATCTATCTATCTATCTATCTATCTCTTTCAACTGACAACTTTTTTCAACCAAGACTCAGTCAAGTCTAACCAAAATAATCTTTCCCTATTATAAGAGAAAAAAATAATCATGGCTAACTAGCTTTTATGGAAAAGGGACTTTTATCCCATGTGCCAACCCTTGGCACATAACTGCCATTCCTTAGTACCCCACATTTGATTCCCATTTATCCATCTCCAAAAGAAAAGGAAACCCGTGTAGAAACTGCCTTGTAAATCCTTACTAATCAGGATGGTCAACCAAACAAGGGGTTTTCTTTTATCTCCCAGAACCTGAATTCTGTCCATCTCTCTTCCTTTTTTCTATTCTACTTGTGTTTGTGATTCCTGAGTTGAGCAGTTTTCTGGAAAGAGAACACCCCCCCCCCCCCCAAACACACATTGCAGTTGTGGTATTGCAGAGTATTATAATAGGGCAGTGCCATCAGAAAATCACAAGAGCCAGAATAAAACAGAGAACATTGTTTCAGGAGAGAATGGTATCTAATTTCATCCTCATACCACAAATGCTATTTTCATCGGATCCAAATTGAACATCCCACTGAATTGAAAGAACTGGAAAAAGTATATATATATTTCTTGGTAGTGCTTATTGTCATTTAATGGTCCAAAAGGATATAGTGGAATAAAGTGAGTTGACAAATATATCCATGAAAAAGGCATGATGGTTAACCACATGAGTTACTTATATTCACTATGACTGACATATTTCCCTAATTCTCATGGGCATTGGCTTCTCGTTTTTCAAAACAGTACAAATCTTCATCTTAATGAGGTTGAGATTTAAGCTCCACCTAATTCTGAAACCTGTGCTTATATTTAGTTTTAGAATCAATATATGCTCATCAAATCTTACCCAACAGAACAGTTCAAGAGTTGTGAACTGGAATAGGAAGTTGAAAAAAACATCCTGGAAGAAGGCCATCGTATCTTACTTCCATATTGTATTAAAGTAAACAACATGGACTTGTTCATGAAGTCACCTGGAGTTAATTTGGATTCAAGGCAGTCTTTGTTTTAACAAAAATCAACTATCCAGAGACAGGCTTCAAAAAAGGGTCTACAGCTCCACAGGCAAAGAGATGGGATCCCTGTGCAGAATATAAAAATGGAGGCCTCTGTATGGATCCACGACAAATAGTATAAGAGCATATGTTGCCTTGTCAAGAAAACCGCAGGCATTTGGCATCTCTGAGCATTGAACATGCTTGAAGAAAAAAATGTGACAAAGTTGTGCAGTGCATGTGAGTTTATGGCTGGGAAGACATGAATTTATATTTTCTGATTGTCCTGAGAAATTCATCTTAAATATTTATTTTACTTAAAAGTTGGGCAAGTCATAGGCTGCACATACTCAACATATAGCAGTGTCTGTTCTGGCAAATGATGTCATCACTTCTCCTGTGGAAAAATGTATCAGAACTGGACATGCCTGCATTCCTTCTTCACCCTGCATGAGGCTACGAATGATAAATATATAAGTGCTGCTATAAAAACATTAAAGATAAGCAACGGAAATATTCCCAGGTGAATGGGAAATGCACAAGACGTACGTGGAATATAAATAAACCCTTTTACACGGGTGATACAAATAGAACTGTCCTGTTCTATGAAGGAACTTATTTCAGAAAGTTCTGGAAAAGGAAGGGGAAAAGCAATGGAATAACTTCAACATTATTTACCCACAGAAAGTGCAATCAATATAGCGCAAATCAGTAATGTTGATGTTGGCATCCACAGAAAGAAAGAGATCAAAGGCGTTTTGGCTGCACAGCTAAAAATGTTTCTTATTAGTTTGTTTGCAGAGTCTGAAAGCAAGATTGCATTTACCAGCCTATTACTGAAGCAATATTGTTGCCCTGGTCAGTAGGGCTTTGATAGTCAGTAAATCTGCACTCATTTACTTAGCTGCTGGTTTGAAGCTGAGGCCATCGTTTCCTTCATAAATGAGGAAGTTCTCCTCTTTCCTAAGGGACTGATATTTTAAGGAATAAGAGGGAGCGCTGGTTATTTACTAATGTATAAATGTCCAATCCAGGGTGAATGGAAGAAATATCGCTGTAAACTGTGCAGAAGGGAGAAGATCAGCAAAGGCATTTTAAGGAAGCTTTTCTGAAGCTGGTGGCCTTCCATCTCGAGATGTGGTAGGTTTGCAGTTCCCAGAATCCTCAGCCACAATAACTATTTTCTGAGCATATCAGGAACAGACCCCAATGCATCTGAAGAGCACAGCTCAAGAAAGGCTTTTTTTGTAGAGAGAAACAAACACAACAATGGAGCATTCCCCCTTTTGATATTTTCAAAACACACTCATGATAATGTCGACATTATCTGACCAAGGTTCCGATCTGAAGATCTGTAGGTGGCACAGCATGCCAAGGCAACAAGCTGTGCCGCCTACAATTTTTTCTTTCTTTCAGAGCCCCAAGTACCATGTCTCACTTGTGTCCACAAAGTTTTGTTACACGCTTGCTTCTGTTTTTTTTTTTTTCTAAATGATTGCGAAGACAACAGAGATGACTAGATGAAATCTGGAGGTAAGCAGATAGAACTAAACTCTCTGGAGTTTTGATGAATTGACTGTTTTGAGATTTTGCAATGACTTGGTGCATACGGAGCATTTCCAAATTTTCAAACCAGGTTCCAGATATGTCTTCTTATAGGCTTTATATGTGGTGCAATGGCTCAGCAGATAAGATGCTGGGCTTGTCAGCTGGAATACTGATAGCTCAGGTTCGAGACCTAATTGCTACGCGATGGGGTGAGCTGCTGTTACTTGCCCCAGCTCCTGCCAAACTAAAAGTTTGAAAGCAAGCAAATGCAAGTAGATAAATAGATAATGCTTTGGTGAGAAAAGTTATTGGGGAAATCTTTAACCCATTTTTATAGGTGTTAGAACAAACTAGCAAGACAGGTAAGGTAAATGGTATTCTCATTTTGCCTATGAAACATTCTTTTAGCTGAAAGAAGATTGCAAGACATGTTATGTGTAGCAATTACACTATTGTGTTATTATTGTCCCCGAGGCTGCATTAAAAGCTTGAAAAATATTCATTTGCTGTCCATTAATGGCACTTGGACGTCCATCTGTGCAATCCTATACTAGCTTATTCAAAATTGACCCCATTGAAAGTTGTCCTCCATCCTACCCCCATACACAAGTTTACCAGGCTTGAAGGAACACGAGGACTCTGTGCCAGTTCAAAAGCAGCTTAAGACTTCTGTGATCCCTTGATGTTGACAATGTTGAGAGCTGAACTGATTTATTTCCAGCTCAGTTCCAATGATTTGAAACCACAGTAAACCTTGTATTTTCTCTGCTTGAAATGCTGAATTGGAGCTGGGAGGTATATCTCACCTGGTTTTGGAATTCAGGGCAACCACCTTGAATAAAGCTTCAATTGAGACCAGAGCTCTTAGGAACTTCCATTTAGAGAGACTTGCTGGGGAAGAAGATAAAATAAAAGCCAAGCCTGATGTTTTGCAGCTGGTTGGTGCTCTGCCAGACAGAAGGAGAAGACTTTTTCCACATCTGTTCACCTTCCCAGGGCTACTGTATGCCTTGGAAGAATTGTTAGGATCTGTGCATGTACAAAACAGCTAGATTGATCCCAGGTGTGTTCCCCTACTTCATCTGATACAGCACCAAAGAACCATAGTTGTTAGAAAAAACACCTAACTGGAAATAATGTTGGTGTCCTAGCTCACAGAGCTTTAAATAGAAACAAAAGTAAGGACACCATTGCAGTTGGGAAGATTCCCCTCATAGGCCCCTTGAGATTTGTTTATTTTTCTGCAGATACTTACACAATTTCATAAAACATGGGGATGCTTATATGGACATGAAATACCGTTGTCATACCCACTAGAGTGTTACAAAGAAAACCACAGGTTTCACTAACATCTTTAATTCCAGGCAGGTCATGAGACAGTCAATGACACCAACCTTTGGTAGATATGAATACAGTTGAAGGAACACAACTTTTAATTTGCATGCAATGTGTGTAAGATGTTAAAAAGAAGGAATCATTCAGAATCTGATCACTCCCTGCCTCCCCCAATTTGGATGCAATTGTCTTTTTCTTACAGGAGTTACTGGGGTCAAATTCCATTTCAAGTGGGTTTTTAAAAACATTTACAATATGAATAAACGACTCTACAGAGCAGTTTTATTTGGAAAATGACAAAGTTATGTAGGGTTACTGTTGTGGCCCGGCAGGATCCGGTTGAGCTGCTGATGGACTCGGATAGCGAGGGATCATTTGAGTCTGCCCTGGACGATGTGGAGGACCCTGTGCAGCAGTGGTGGGTTCCTGCTGGATCGCACCGGATTGCGCGCGCTCCCTTTCAGCGCTCCACCTGGCTTGCGCGCTCCCTTTCAGCGCTCCACCTGGCTTGCGCGCTCCCTTTCAGCGCTCCACCTGGCTCTCGCGCTCCCTTCCGGCGCTGAAACCGGAAGTACAGTCTTGCCCCGCCCCTGGCGAAGCAACGACGCCTGCCTGCGCTCCACCAGCTCGGCTGGGAACGGAGATGTTTCCTCAGTGGAGCGGAGCGCCTGAAAAGACTTTTCAGGCACTCCGCTCCGCTGAGGAAACATCTCCGTTCCCAGCCGAGCTGGTGGAGCGCAGACAGGCGTCGTTGCTTCGCCAGGGCCGGGCAAAACTGTACTTCCGGTTTCAGCGCCTGAAGGGAGCGCGAGAGCCAGGTGGAGCGCTGAAAGGGAGCGCGCAAGCCAGGTGGAGCGCTGAAAGGGAGCGTGCAAGCCAGGTGGAGCGCTGAAAGGGAGCGCGCAAGCCAGGTGGAGCGCTGAAAGGGAGCGCGCGCGATCCGGTGCGATCCGGGAGGAACCCACCACTGCTGTGCAGGGTTCAGATTCAGAGCAGGGACCAGAGGGGCTGGTTGGCCACCAGGAGGTGCCTGAGTCATGGAGCAGTGGGGAGGATCAAAGGTAGTTTGTCCCTGATGCTAGATTAAGAAGGGCTGAGAAACGGAAGCAGCAACTACATAGGCAGACTCACAGAAGATGATTCGGCACAGGTGGTTGTGGATTGGCCCCTCTCAAGAGAGCTTATAGGTGAGGCGTTGGGAGGAGACATTTGCAGGAAACAATCATTCGAATTAGCAGTGAAGAAAATCCATGTACTCTAGCCGTTCTGCTCTTGGGATTATCTGGGTTGTTTTTCTTGAACGTGAGTTCTCTAGGCCCTCAGCCAAAGGATTTGTTATCTCGGCAAATTAAATAGTGGCAAACAGCCAAGCCTGTGTTCTGGTTTCTTTACAGGCATGGAGAGGGGGGTCGGAACAGGTTACTAGTACACATAGTCCTCAACTTACCACAGTTCACTTACTGACTGTTTGAAGTTACAATGGCACCAGTGGTGGGTTGCAGGCGGTACGCCCCGGTACAGGCGTACTGGAGCCTGCCCGGAACACTGGATACCATTCCAGTACAGTGCTCCGGAAGGCCCACCCACCCGCCCGAGCTCCTTACTGGTGTTTTAAGTCTTTGGCGCTTTCACACACATGCATGATGCGTACAGCGCCTGCGTGACCCTCCACTGAAGGAAAAATTGTACTGGTTGGAATGGGAACCCACCACTGAGTGGCTCTGAAAAAAGTGACTTATGACCATTTTTCAAACAACCATTGCAGCATCCTCATGGTCACATGGTCAAAATTCAGATGCTTGGCCACTGGCTCGTATTCATGACATTTGCAGTGTCCTGGGATCAAGTGATGACCTTTTGCAACCTTCTGACAAGCAGCAAATGGGGAATCCAGATTCACTTTGCAGCCGTGTTGCTAACTTACCAACTGCTGTGATTCACTTAACAATTGTGGCAGAAAAGGTCATAAAATGGAGCAAACCTCACTTAACAACTGTCTCATTCAGAAACATAAATGTTGGGCTCAGTTGTGGTCTTTAAGATGAGGACTACTTGTAAACAATTTTCTAACTGGTGGTACGGCATGCATTTCACAGATGGGTGAAGTCCGTCTGATCTTTTGTAGGACTTCCACCAACATATTGTCAAAATATCAGCCAGCCCACAAAAATTGTGGACTTCTGAAATAGATGAAATATATTAGCTATTTGCTATTTTTTTGACGATAAAGGTTGGCATCAGAGTACAGCAGTTGCCTCTCTCCTTACTACCCTTCCCTGAAATCTTAGATGGAATGGAATCTGATTTTGATGAGCGTGGGGTAGTGATAAGCAAACTCAAGCTTAGCAATCCATGGTAACTGAAAAGAGCTGCTTAGTCTGGAGAAATCTGAAGTCATCAATCATGCATTTAAGCCAATCTAATGATCTTCCCTTCTCTTTCTAGGACCTTAGTACTTGCTGAATGCTACTGAAAAAGATATCTTCCATCTGTGAAAAATATCAGTATTGTAACCCATCTACCAAATCCGGGCAGGAGCCCTTCTGTTGCCTCCTCTATTCCTTTTTCTATTCTAATAACCCAAAGTGGGGAAATATTCATCTTCTTTGTACAGTACCATGTTACTTTCTGCACGGCACTAAATGGGACCGGACACATAAGCTGCATGTGTGGAAAACAGATACCAGAGAAGCTGTGGAGGGAGATTGCGGGGGGGGGGGGGGGACGGAAGGGAGCACTCAAAATCCTTTAATATCTTTTTCTTAAACATAAACCTGCAGTTGCAAATTGCAGACAGGTAGCGGCATGTCTGGATCACTGTGTGCTCCCTGATCAAAGAAATGACTGGAAATTGATTCATCAAGAAAGGAAGAGATACTTTAGAAGGATAACAAAAAAAAAAAAAGGGATTCCCATCTCTGCACGCTACCATTTTGTGAACTCACAGTTTGTGTGGATATGAGGCTTCCAGAGTTCTTATGGAATATTGCAATCTTAATTATCAGCTTAATGACAAAAAGAGAACCATCCAACTTGCTTTTGAAAGCTGATGTAATTGCAAGTCTAACAGAAAGCCTCAATTCCTAAGGTACAGAAGATTAATAAGACTTTAAACTGAAATCAGATGACGCAGAGGTAGCCAAACATGTTTGAAGCACTGCAGTGCAGCACATGTGCCATTCTTTAGTTTACTTTCTTTCCTAGAAAGCAAATGTAGTTGTAAAAAAAAAGGGAAATCCTAAAAGTTGGTTTTGCACCAATTCAAAAACAGTTCTAGGCCACTGTGAATCCATGACCTTGTCTATGTTTGAGAACTGAGTCGATTTATCTCTGGTTCAGTTGTGAGGTAAAAGTAGGTTTTTTTTAAAAAAAATCACCTATGGTTCCTTGGACTTGTGAGAAATTATTTCCCAATAAGTGAGAAATTATTTTCCAATTGGCAGAAATTCTTAGCTATCTCACTTCTGGTTTCCTGCATTTTGGGTCTTTCAGGGACAAAAGTGATTTGATGCTTGTTCAGTTTTTCCTCATAGGACTTGCTGATATTTGGCTTTTTGTTTTGCATGCAACAAAAATGTTAAGTAATATAGGTATAATGTTACTTAATATTGTGGATGAGGTGAAAGCAATTTATTTCACTTCTTGGGTAAGGCACCATTTTTGGTTTTTTTCATCTCAGTGTTTCAGGTTTAAATGCAATTGCTGAGGAATAGGGAATGGAAACAATGGGCATATGTGCATACCTTGAAGTCCCTAAAGTCCGTTTGAGATTTAGAAGGTGGGGTCCACTAAAATTCTGATCTGTCATCGATGTCACTTGCTTATCTATGTCACTCATTCAACAGCAAGAAAATAGTCACCAGAGATTTGCCGATATCTACCCACAAGACGAATCGATCAAACTACTCCTTTTCCCCCCAAAAGCAATCTAATACATTTTGACTTCTATATTCAGACATTTCAATCTACTTCACAGATGTTCCTGACCTGGTCAGATATAAATCCTATGTGGACAATCATTTTTAATACACAAAGCAAGTAAGAACATAATAGCAGCAGTTCCATTCCTTTAAATCAGTGGTGGGGTTTAAATGTTTTTACTACTCGTTCTGTGGACCTGGCTTGGTGAGTGCATGGCATGTCTTGGTGGGCATGGCAGGGGAAGGATACTGCAAAATCCCCATTTCCTCCCAATCAGCTGGGACTTGGAAGGCAGAGAATAGATGGGGGCGGGCCAATCAGAGGTGGTATTTGCTGGTTCTCCGAATGACTCAAAATTTCCATTACCGGTTCTCCAGAACTGGTCTGAACCTGCTGAATACCACCTCTGATTTGAATGTTTGCTCTCCTTCAGTTATCATGCTTGCCTCTGTTTATTTCAAATTTGATTTTTATAGATTATACTCTTTTCTATAAGGCTTCTTATAGATAGCACAAACACCAGGCATGGAATTCATACACCATTGAGACCAGATGCTTTGATCCTGATGTTTCTCCCCAGGAAAACAACTGCAAACATCCATAAATTTCACATAGTATATTCTATGATTTCAGAATGAGATGCATCACATTTTGGGTTGTTTGTGAAGCTCAGACATCATACTAATTTCTGTAATATTCTACACACCTAAAGCCTAAAAAACAGTATAGTATCATTTTGTTACTATTTCTGTAGCGTCTTTCCTTTGGCCTCTTCCTGCATAGCTTAAATAGATTAGGTTCTTATTCCCAAAGAAAGTCAATAAAGTGAACATTAGAAATTAATTTAGGCTAAAGTCAACATAAATAAATATGAAAGTGAACTTCTAATCTTCTAATCTAATCTAATAAATTAATCTTGTTTAAGATGCATCAAGATACATCTCAAGGGCTTTCTCCCCCTTGCAGACAACAATTCATTATAGCTAAGTAATGCTCCTGAAAGAAAGAATTAATGAAAGAAGAAATAATGCAAACATACAAGGCTAATTTGGCTCTTTCCTTCACTCTTTTCCAAAGAAAATGAAGAAGAAAAGAACTACAATTGCCATCTGTCACATTATTTGCATTTAAAAAAAAAACAGTGCAGGTATATACAAGAAAAAGCAGCATCAGTATGTGCTTTCTTTTTATGTTAGGGGAAAAAATGAAGAGTATCTTTTATTTAGGAAATAAATCTCTTTGTTTTAGATGATCAGCCAAAATCTTGTTCCTAAGGAGGAGCATTCTCCTAGGCCAATTCCATGCTGACAGGAGAATACTGGGAATTGAAGTCCAAGGTTGAGAAACACTGTCCTAGGTCAAGAAGCTCTGGGATCATGGCATCATCTACTCCACCCAAGGTATTTTGGTAAGAAACAGCCATGATCAACTCTCTCAGAACAGGAGAATGAAGGGAAAAGTTATACCACTGAATTGATAGGCGAACCAAACAAATATTGCTACCGTGCTTCAGTTCCTACCTTCACTGGAACAGTTGAGAGACATGTTAGAGCTAGTTTCTACATTTAGTTCTTATTGCTTTCCTAGCCGAGAAGAGGTTCAATATATTTCAGGTAATGTCTATTTAAGATACTTGGACTTGAACTCATAGATCTATGCAGTATGAGAAAGATTTTCCTCATAGATAAAGATGGCAGTTGGACACATTAGGGCCCATCTTACTTACCTTCAAGAAGACAATGATTGCCTTTTCTTTTTCCTTCAGAGTCTGCAGGAGGACACAGTGATCTTCCTCTCTTAACTAAGAACTAAGGGTGATCAGAGTAGGATTACAACTGCTAGCCTCACTTTTTCAGGCAGACAGTATCAGCATGAGGTCACAATGGCCAGTCTCTTTCTTCCAATGGGCAACTTCAGCATGAGATCTCAGTGGTGACTCTTCATTATCTACACTGGGTCAACAATAGTCAATCTCTTTCTTTCATCAGTTCAGGATATTTGGAGGACACCAAGTTAGGGGACTTTGTTTTATGGATTTCTATTGCTGGCAGAGTTAAAAACAAAGAAGCAATGCTGACATTGCCAGGAAGGCATAATCAAGGCCATACTTTTGTAGGTCAATATGATGTGCAAGATGAGACCTCAAGCCCAGAGCAGTTCTTGATAAATTGCATTGCTTTTCAGATTGCTTGAATTGTCCCCTGACCTCTGTCTTGAACTGGTCACATAGCATGATGTAGAAGTTTAGGCTTCTGCCAGCACTTGAGAGAATGACATGCCAGCAATCTGTTGACATGCCAAAGACTGGTGAAGAAAACAGTCATGTCCTTTACTAATCAGACACTCCATAACACATCCTCATGCAGATAATATCAGCTAAAAGCATCTGAGAGACACTTTGAACATACCATTGCACTTCAGAGATTAAAGCAAATGTACAATGTGTGAAGTACCAAAAGGAAGTAGAGGCCAAGTCTACAAATGTTCACTGGAAGTTGCCAACAAACAACCTGCCACTGCACACAACCACTTCATTTCTGAAATGAAGAAATGAACCCTGGAGATCAAAGGAACCAAGGGATGAATTTTATCTAGAAAGCTCATTGTATGAAACAAATACTTGCTCCATGTGTATTACAAAATCAATCTGTTCCGACTAGGGATATGCAAATCAATAAATACCTGTTTCATTCTATGGTTCTATTTTATACGACAATATTTTTTTCTTATTCTCCAGATCATTCAATGTATTGTTCTAAAATTCTACCAAAAACATGTCTTCTTTGCAACCCCCTCTAACATAGGGAGGTTTTGTTTCATAAGAAAGGTTTATATTGAAGATATTTGCAAACATCAACCCCCCCCCTCCACAATTAGGAAAACTTATGTACAAAAGACTAAGAATGAAAATTTGATTATTATTTTTTTTGCCTTGAGGATTTTTGTTGTAATTAGGACAAGTTACTCGAAAAGTCATACTAAGAAAGGATAACAATGAGAAATAATGGACTTTTATGAAGGTCCTTTGCAATTAATGGGAGCTAAAAATTACGTTTGACATGAGTAGGTGAGAGGCTGTTGGTGTAATGCTTAAAGGCACCAGGAAAAACCAGGAGATGGTGAATTCTAGTCTTGCTTTAGGCACAAAAACAGCTAGATGACTTTTGGCAAGCCACTCTCCTTTAGCCTACGGACAAAGAAAATGGCAGAACTATTTCCAAAACATTGCCAAGAAAACTGCAGGAACTCAAAGAATTATTAAGAATCAGGTCAGACTTGAAAGTGCGTGCACTTTCTCTCTCTCTCTCACACACATAAATAAATAAATAAATAAATACATGACAATCTCGAAAATCAGTGCAAACTGTACACAGGCTATATGCAAGTCTTTTTTTGTGTGTGCAAGTGGTCTCTTTCTATAATGTATTGCATATTTCTATATTATGTTCACTGTCATTTGAATTTTTATGTTTATGATCATAATACAAACTTTTTAAAACTGGAGATTACACCGGAGAATTCGGACATGTGCAAATATGAAATAATACGTGCATTTTAATTTGTGCATTGCTCTAAAATGAAAATTAGATCATAGATAGAAACCAAATAAGCAAAATTTACATGCTCCTTTCCAGATGTGGTTTTACCCAAGAATTTCAATATAGGAAAATCATTGTTCATTCTAATTATTGACGCACAGTCTCTATCTATAAGCAGCTTATTTATATATGGCAAGTAATATCAGGTCTTTGATTTGTTGAGTCAGTGGGGGCCATAAATTTACCTTTCTAATGTTGGACTAGTTTCTTAGCAATAAAAAGGGTGTGGAGAATCCACTTCTGTTGTCTAGCCCTCAAATTCCATGTAATGGATTCAGAAACATGTCGATATTTGGGAATATTAAACCTGTCTCAACATCAGATTGATATATGTAATTATTTCTTCCTAGAACATAACAGCCTTAGGACATTGCAAAAACATGTTTTAATCAAGCACTATTGCAGTTGTGTTCCCCAAACACAACAATTCACTTATTCCTTTGCTATACAAATGCAATGAGATCCAATCGGCACAAAATAAGATGTTTTGTTGAATACTCCCTAGCCTAAGATCGACTGGGACTTTTGATAGAGATGTTGAGACAATTTCCCACTATTTGGGCAAATTGGGGATTTCTAACCTTTTGCTCTATTAACTTACATTTTTCATATCAAATTCATTTACTGTTTCAGTGATAAGACCAAGTGTGTGTTTCAGAGGATTTTTTAAAATTGGGGTAGTGGTGGTGGTAAGGGATAATGATCACATCTAATAATTTAGACTCCAGCAGCCCAGGCTGGTGAATTTCCCAAATGCCTCCAATTGGCCATTGTGTGACACAGAATGCCAGATGAGTGTATGGCTTGGTCTAGCAGGGCAGTTTTTATGTTCTTTTGATATGCTGCTGTTTAAAGTGAGGGAAGTAAAGCTGGAAGTTTTTTTGGGCAAACAAAAGATTTTTGGCTTGCCGAAATGAATGCTTTGCAAGGACATTTGAATTTGCAGAGTTTGTCACGATACATAGAACAACAACAACAAGAAAGGAGCTACAGTACTTCATAACAGTTATTGGCTCCTGCTCTGATAAATCTATGCATCCTAGTAAACAAACATATGACAATAGAATCATTTGATAAACAAATACTTTGATCATAAACCCCTTGATTTTTTTCTTTTGTTTCAGGTAGGCACTGATCACAAATCCAATAATCTCAGTCTACAGTATCTATATATTTAAAAAATGGCTGTGTGTGTGTGTGTTTGTGTGTGTGTGTTCCAGCATAACTCTGGAACGCCTCGAGCAATTTCAACCAAACTTTGTACACAAATGACTTACTCTCTGGAAAGAAATACTGCAGGGGTAAGACACCCTCAGGATGTGTGTTCTGTTAAGATACAACCTGTTGTGCCTTAAAATGGCTTCTACTGTACTGTCATAAAATGGCTTCTACTGTACAGTGCAGTGGAGTTGCCATGGTAACGGCTTCACAGTACTCCACAACGGGGCTCCCTCTGGTAAGGGGCAAAATCCAACATTAGAAATTACATTTGGTCCAGACATTTTCAACAGGGTGGTATCATTTTTCTTGATGCTTCTGGGGGCACAGGGAAAACATTTTAAACTAATTTAATTGTTGGTGAAATCAGGGCTCAGGGAGAAGTTGCTCTTGCCATTACCTTTTCAGGAATTGCGGTGATGTTAATGGAAGGAGGGAGGACAGCCCATTCCACAATTACGTTGCCATTTATAATTCATTCCTTTTCCTGTCTAATACAGGATTGGGATAAATAAGTACCTGGGCAACGCTGGGTTATCAGCTAGTTTCAACTTAATTTGCAGAAGATTGAACAACATCATCCTTGTCTCTACCATTCTTTTTCCTGAGCTGGAAGATCTCTGTAAAAAGCTTTATTCCAGGGCAGCAAATTTGCAGAAATGCTATTCTTATTGCCAGAGAGAAAGCAACCTTGCCAGAGACCGAATCAGATGGTGACATAAGAAAAAAAAAAGATGTGATATATGTGAAATAAGGCTAATTCTTTGGCCTTTTATATCAACTGGCATCTGAAAAACAGAACTGTAAAGCTGATCAGAAAGTGGGTCATGCACATATATGCACATGCACATGGATAGGAATTATGTGCACTGTCCTGTCAAGCTCTGGCTTTTAACTTCATTTATAACTGGTCTCCATGACTCTCCTCTCTTCTCCAATAAATGTGAACATGTGTCACCCTAGTATATGTTGTGTACAATATGTACAGTTGTTGTTGTTAGTTGCAAAGTCATGTCCGACCTATCGCGACCCCATGGACAATGTTCCTCCAGGCCTTCCTGTCCTCTACCATCTCCTGGAGTTCATTTAAGCTCACTGCTTCACTGACTCCATCCAGCAACCTCATTCTCTGTAGTCCCTTTCTTCTTTTGTCCTCAATCATTCCCAGCATTGGGCTCTTCTCCAGTGAGTCCTTCCTTCTCATTAGGTGGCCAAAGTATTTGAGTTTCATCTTCAGGATCTGGCCTTCTAAAGAGCAGTCAGGGTTGATCTCCTCTAGGACTGACCAGTTTGATTGCCTTGCAGTCCAAGGGAGTCGCAGGAGTCTTCTCCAGCACCATAGTTCAAAGGCCTCAATCCTTTGGCACTCATATGTACAGTATGTATATATAAAGTCCCTCCAGAAGTCACAGACCAAAAAAGGCAAATCCAGGGTAAATTTTTAAATTTATATTACGTGCATTACTAACTACAAAACATAAAATGAGAAATTCTGCTTTTACAGAAGACATTGATCTAGATCTGTTTATATTCATATTCTCTCTCTTAAAACTCACTCATGTAGGAAAATATGGAAGTTGACACATGTTTATCCCAACCCCCTGGCAAAAACCTCAAAAAATGAAAGAAAGAACAGGATGGAGTTAGGGGAGAAGTGACTGCAGATTCAATTGGGATCCTTTTGACACAGTATGGCTCAGGTTTTCACATATTTCCTTCTGTTATTCTTGCCTTGCCTCTTATTTCTTAACCAACCCTTTCAAATGGATGTAAAGCATACTAAGAAGAGCATGCAAAGACGTGTGTAATGAATGAATTATTGAAAGTAGTCAAAGAAAGAATTTAAAGACCACTGATTGAAACCACTGTAATACACGAGACAATCGCTCTGAAAGAGGAAGAACTGGTATGTATTTGTGAAGAATATCAGGGGTCCTTGGTGCTCTCTGAGCTTGCTTGATCTCTTGCAGACATTTCATTACCCAAACTAAGTAACATCTTCAGTGGTAGTCATAATGAAGTTACCTAGTTTGGGTAATGGAACATCTGCAAGAAAACAAGCAAGTGCAGAGAGTACCAAGGACCCCTCATGTCAACCCTGAGCTGCAAATAGTCTCCTTTATTAGTAAAGAATATATATTATACATATCTAACCCTAGCAATTCTGACCAGAATTTTTCTTTTTAGAATTGTCATACACAAGTTGAAATGCAAGCTGTGTTGGAAATATTTTCTGGGTGGCTCCACTGTCTTTTCCTAGCATGGATTTTCTCTTCCTAGGAGCAAAGAAGTGACTTCGAGGAGGGAGCTGTTGTAACCTGCTACTCTAAAGAAAGGTAACTAATATAAGTTTAGTTCTGCTTTGTTTTGAAGCACCCCAGGTGCCCAATCTTGTATGGCAATCACCACAAAGTTCAATACAGGTGTGTGTTGGCAGACAAGATGGCATGTTGCCCATCAGGTGGTATGAACCTGGGACTTGACATCACAATATGCAAAATAGATTTGCTGTAATCAACGGCAAGATTGCCAAAAGGACTGTGTATAAAATCAAACTCATTGAAGCTAGATGTGTGTGGGTTGGTTGGGGCTGGGACAAAAAACTCCCGAGACAACTGTCTGTTTTGACTGAATGATTCAGTTGTCAGGATTTGTATGCTGAACTGGATAAGGAGTGGCTTCAGCATATTATGCAAATGCCATGTCCCAGTCAAAATTGAAGCACTTCTATAGCCCTGCCTCGTCAGTCTTCCATGAAAAAAAAGTTGGTGGTAGAGAACGGTTGAAAAAAACAAGTCAGGCTTCTTATTACCAAGCTCACTGGTAATATCCTGGCAACCGTTGGACACACCTCCAAGCTCTGATTGGTTGCAGCACTGACAGCTATGTGGCGAATGGGAAAGAGGCCAGGGATGTAACAAAGAGTGACACAATGTTCATGGGATTCTAATATCCCCCAATGGCTAATGTTGGGTTGAATAAAAGTCTCCTAGAATAGCTGATAAGGAGCTATTATAGGAGTTAAGCATGCTGTGGAGTTAAGCATGCTGTATGAATGCGGCCAGTTTAGTTTGAATGAAATCAAGGGCCAAAGTGGGGTAGCCTGATGTAGTTGATTGATTTATGTGGTATTTTCTTTGCCAGTGAATGTGAGTAAAGAGACCAGTGGAGTCGACACCCACAGAAGAAACAAGATTTGAGGATTTGAAGTACTTCATTACAAATCATGGTAATTATTTGACTTTGTTTACGATTAATTCCCAGCTATACTAGTATCCCACCCAACTAGCACCAAGTTATCCTATTTCTTTTCCTTCAAAAAACACTTCCTCTTCTGGGCCATCAGACACAGGAAGCAATGGCTCTCATTCCCCCCTTTTCACCCTTGTGGAATATTCTTGAAGAGCAACCGAAGGGACTTTCAGGGCCCTGATGTGGCCATTGAACAGAGGTAGGTTTATTTCAAAGCTTACAACCATCTTTCAAGAAAAAAGAGAGAACGGAGAAGAAAAATATTCAATTTCTCTTTTCTTCAGTGGTTGCTTTGCCTATAGATACAGTATCCATTATGTGGGAAAAGGAAAGATAGGAGATGGGGGAAATCCATGAAAGGACTTTTTAAGAATAGTGAGTGGCTTGATTTTGAAAGGAATCCCATGCCAGTTCAACACCAGGTAGGTGGGACCTTGCCCATCTCTTAAAGTACAAGTCTTAGGATCATTTCTCACCTTTTTGTTAAAGGTTTAACTGCAACTAGTGAGGGTGGGAAGAACAGAAAAGTAGACGAATTGGGACTGCAGCCCTAAAAACGTGAGATTAACCTTTCTTCTATATCATTTTTCTAATTAACCCTCTGCCAAACAACACTTCGTTGTAGGAGAAAATGAAAGAGATGCCACCCATAAGCCAGAAGCAGTGGAGTCAGTATGCCACTGTAAGAAGATGACATCCCTCTGTCATATGCGACTATTATAATAAGTGTAAGAATTGTATTGTGTTGTAAGTGTAAGAAGCACTGCAAGTAATTCCCAGCAACATTAATGCCTTGATCCTGACCCGGGATACCAACAGCTCCTGTCCCAATTCTCAGCCACGGCAAAATATTCCTTCCCAGCCTAAGAACCGATGTACTTAGCAGCTCTTCTTCATGCATGTCAAATACGTAACCTTCAAATTGCAATTGAGTCAGAAACACTGAGCCTGAAAATCCAATTGAGAGTTCCATTAGGAGCCTGGCTGGGGCAGATTACAAACATAGATTTTCTTCCAATTTCCTACAAGCTCCTCTTTCCAAAGAATTTACACTGCCTAACCCTAGGGGATAGGACTAGAGGCAGATTTGCCAGGTGAATTCTTGGGTCACACAGTAACACTCTCATTTATTTCCTGGCACTATCTTTCCCGCCTCCGCTCCCACATATCTTTGGCATGAAGGTTTCCTTTCCTTTTTTCTTTTCCTGGAGACAGCTTTATCCTACTTGCTGTCTCCGCGACAGGTGTTTCACAAAAGCTAGCTATCGCCCTATCCATTTCTATGCCAAAGGTTCTGCAACATAAGAGTGTACTAGACTAATCTCTGCTTTTCATAAGCAGCCTCTTTTGTCCCAAGTGCTGTAATTGGGTTCAGAGAAACCAACTTTGTCTTAGGGGCACCGTGGAGCCAAAGTGGGATAAATACAGAAGAGGGATGGGATGGGAAAGTTGTAACACCAGTTGGTTGAATCGGATGAGGTCATTTCATTTCATTATTTCATTTCAGTGGAAATCTATAGTTATCAAAGCACCAAGCTGCACAAAAACCATTTGATTCAAAGCATTATTGTCAATGGAGGAACTGAAGGAGTAGCCTGTGAATGTAAATGTAGACAATTGTAAACAGAGGAGGAGGAGTTCCTGTTGATTATGTATAATAGACAAAACCAAGCATAGACAACCAAGGCAATGTATAAAGTACCTGCTCATAGAACAACAGATGTGTGTGTGTGTTAGAACTCTGAACACAGATGTAATGAAAGAACATAAGCCTTCATTGTTACCTCTAAGCTCTGCTTTGTTCATTTTCTTCCTGCATCTAACATTTGTCAATGCTGAGACAAGTTGGCCTAGTTCACAACCACTGATGGATATTCAAGATCCAATCTGGGTTGGACACCGGGACCAGAGGATTTGTCTTCCGAGCTTTCAGACTTGTGCTAGAGCCCATCTTCAGGGAACTTCTCTCTAGCAGAGTGTGGGTTGTTATGCGTGTGTGGTATTTATAGTGCCTGTTGAATGTGGCAATTTAGATGTTGATTGGGGTGAAAATGAAGTTGTCCTGGGTTGGAGGAATTGCAGTCATTAGAATGATTTTACTCCTTAAATTTTTTTTGTTTAATTTCAAGTTTTACCAATTCATTCATCTTCATTAATTTTGACAAGGGCAAAAATATTGATTTTATACTTGCGGGGAAATGGTTGAGGGTTTTTATTTATTATTATTTTATTTATTTATTTCGATTTATCAGTTGCCCCCTCTCCGCAAAGGGACTCGGGGCGACGTACAATTAAATCAAAATACAAGTGTGGCATGGAGGAGGTAACACCAATATTTAACAGTCAAATACAAATGGAAGCCACTAGGTTCAAATAAATAACAATAAATTAAAACAATTAAAACAGTTAAAAACCCCAAAATTTACGTATAAAATATTAAAATATTAAAATTGCCAGGGAGGTTAGAAAGTTCTAGTTAAGCCAGGCCGGCTAGTTGGAACAGGTGGGTCTTGAGTTTCATGCGGAAGGAGCGGAGATCGGTCGTTGTCCTGTTATATTTAAAAACATCTCAGGTTGGGTTTGGAATTCAAAATTCATACTTTTCTTATGAGATTTTCCATTTTTGAAATATTGTATGGTTATTAACAGAGGTGGAAACCAAAATCTGGATTGAAGTGGATGTCCCAGAAGAGAGTGCCTTTGGGTTACTAAAAATTCCTTAATTGGACACAGTTAAAAGATTTAAAGCTGATGATAATAATCCTTTTTGGAGTGCTGATTTTGAAATCTGGGCAAAATGTCTAAAACTTTAGCTACCCCTTGATCTCCTCTTATTTTATTTATAGCTATTTTAAATTTTTTATATCTGTTACTGCATTTTATAAACCAAACATCAATCAGAATTTATACAGATTGAAGGATGGATATCATTCTGGCAATCCTGTTAATTTCGAGTTGATAATTAATGAGCTAACTTTTCCAAACCTGTATTTCAATTACAGTTTAGATCCTTTTTTTCTTAATTCAGAAAGAAAAGCTCAGACAGAGAGACTCTCCCACCTAAGCAAACTTTGAAGCAGAGGTATCGAATCTAAAAGGGGTATCACTAAATTATATAATATCATCACAGAGAAAGCATAGCAGCCTCAAATTGGTTTGAAAATGGCTTTGGGGAAAAAGAAATTAAGACTCAAGTGGCATGATATATGGAAGTGGAAACCAGTGTCATCATCCTCAGACCAAATTAATGAGAATTTACTTAAACCATTCCATAAATGATATATTTCTCCTTTAAACCAGTATGCATGAACACAATTAGCTCCTGTTTTGTTAGAATGGTTGTGAGGAAAAGGGAACTTATTTCTACTTGTGGTTGTCTTTTCCTTCAGATTTTAGTTGCTTTTGGAGAACGGCATAGTTATAAATCAAAGAATTAATATGCGTCCACGACTTGCCGAATATAGTTTTAGAGTTTAATGCAAACATTTACTCTAAAAAATTAGTGCTATTTTTTTATTCTTGTTTATAGAGAATTTTACCATAAAAAGGAACAATAAAAAAAGGAAAAAGGGAAGAAAAAAGCGCAGAAACCCCAAACCGAACCCCTAAAGAAATATGACATCCAACCTTCTTTTCAACAGTTACAATATCATAACCCCTCCTTCCTTCTTACATATTATATGTCCCTTCAACCCCTCATTTAGTCCAATCTTCAAAGTCGTAAATCATCATTTCATTTCTTTCTTCTTTGAGCAAAAAAAGTCCACACTGTTTCTAATCTTTCAGAAAAAGTTTTTTTCCTCTGATCAAGGAGGTCAGTTTTGACATTTCTGTAAATTCTAACGTTTTCACAATCCATTCCTCCATTGTAGTGATTTCATTATTCTTCCAATTTTGTGCATGCAATAATCTTGCTCGCCCAATCTACCGTGAGTTTTTTTTCTAATTCACTGTCCAAAAGACCCAATGGAAGGCGTTGTCCTAGGCCTCCGATGAATAACGAACACTGTTTTTGAGGTTGTATTGGCATGTGGAAGGAATAATAGACCATAATCTGCCATGCTGGTCTAATGTGGGTTTGGCAGATATGATCATAGAATGTCATAGAATGGATCCCACTTGATAAAAAGTGTCCCCAAAACATGGGTTGACGACATCAGCAAGAATTGCGGGCCCAATTAGCAAAAGAAAGCTTAGGACCGTATTGATTGGAAACATATGGAAGAGTATTGAATGTAATTACATAAGTCACAAGATTTACATCATGATGCCATGACAGATTTTTCATCCTTCTTACTCCCCACCCCAAATCTATTAGTTGTCTCCCGGGGAGGGGAAATGATGAAACATGCACACTATTGTTATACACAAATGCCAATCATATATGCTTGCATCCATGACATGTTTGTAATCATGTCACTTGTCTGATAAGTTCACTGAGTGTGTGTTGTCTAATGTTTGGGAAGCCAGGCTCTGCCTGTCACAAGCCAGGACAAAAGGTGAGTGATGGAGGAGTAACACCTCCTTAAAAAACCTTGGCCCAGCTGGCCCAGCTGGCCCAGCTGGTAGCACCTCATAAGGGCCCCTTTCCAGAGTTACAGGAGAAGACGGTCAACGGTTTTGAAGGTGGAAGAGGGCTCTATGCTCCAATGGCAGATCAGCGGCAGAACCGTCTTCTAGGAGAAGGGAAACTCCGTACCAGTTGCAACAGGATCCGGAACCCACCACTGGGTTATATCCGCTACTGGAAAAGGCTTCAGGAATCAGTCTCAAGGCAAAATCCGGAGCTGGAGTCCTGGAAGCAGTTCGTAACTGTGTACAACCACGATCTGGTAACTCCTGCGATGCACTTGGAACCAATCGTATTGGCTCTGCCATTCCATTTGACTATTTCAGCGACGTGGAGAGCGGGGGAATCTGCTGCTTGGGTAACAGTCTATCCTCCATATTAATCTACCCAGATCTCATGCTGGAGAGGACACTCCAGCTGTGACCTCTTTCCAGAGCACGATACCATAGTGTTTTGACACTGAAGGATGCCAATGCTATCTTGTTTTGGAAACCAACAGGCATAACCTTAGATCAGGGGTGTTAAACTCATGTCTTCACAATGTTGTCACATGACCTATTGGGACTTTCCCCCCTTCACTAAACCGGGTGGGGGTGGAGCCAGCACACGACACATTTGGCCCGTGGGCCGCAAGTTTAACACCCCTGCCCTAGATCAATGATGGCAAGCCTTTCAGATTTGATGTGTCAAAAATTTAGAAAATGCTTAACTTGTCTCTGCTGGTGTGTCATCCACCCCCCCCTCCCGCCCAACAAAAGTTAAACAATTCTGTATCTGCCCTCCTCCATCTAGACTTCCCTGAAAATCAGCATTCAGCAGCAGCACCTAGGTTGCTCATGAAGCCATGACTTCAGCTCTAGTGCCACTGATACCACTCAAGGCTACCTTGTACTATTCCTCAAGACCTGTGAGTCTTGGGAAATAGTGTGATTGCCCCTACAGCCCAGCAATCCCCATATTTGCCATGCACTGCCTACCTTCAGGCAGTGTTCTCTTTCGGTTGACAAGGCTCTGCGACTACCCGAGGCTGCTCTGGCTTGCATGATGCCTTTGTTCTTGAAGTGGCTTCAGAGAATGCTCTCTGCAGCCTCTGTGGTCTCCAAAAACCATGCAAAAATATGCTCATTTTCAGATGCTCCAGGAGGTGTGTGAGTATCTGGAAGTTATACAAAAGAACTATGTTCTCATGTGACTTCTGGAGGGTTTGGAGGCCACCACATCCTCCAAAAATTGTGCAAGAGTAGGGTGTAATTTTGAGAATAGTTCTTGGTAAGGTAAAGTTCCCCTCGAACATATCTGCTAGTTGTTCCCGACTCTAGGGGGCGGTGCTCATCTCCGTTTCAAAGCTGAAGTGCCAGCACTGTCCAAAGATGTCTCCATGGTCATGTGGCAAGCATGACTAAATGCTGAAGGCGCATGGAACACTGTTACCTTCCCACCAAGGTGGTTCCTATTTTTCTACTTGCATTTTTATGTGCTTTCGAGTTCCTAGGTTGGCAGATGCTCTGACAAGTAATGGGAGCTCACTCCATTATGTGGCGCTAGGGAATCGAATAGTTGAACTGCTGACCTTTCTGATTGACAAGCTCAGAGACTTAGCCACTGAACCACTGCGTCCCTTCTTGGTATGTTACCCAAAACATTGTAGCATTTCATTTTTGGCACATGTCATAGGTTCGCCATCATTACCCTATATATTTATATGCATTATTAAATTCTAACCAAAGAAATGAATCCTCCAATTTCACTTTCACTTAAAGGCTTTCTTAACTGAATGAAACTTGACTGTAAAAGTTTCTATATTATTTTAAATTGTTTCATCACAGTCCCCCGAATTGTCCAATCGCACAAAGGAAACTCAAGGTAGATCTGATCATTTCCTTCAGAAGGCAGTGTGAATTCTGAGGATAAATTGTACTGTCTTGTTTTATTTCGCAAAATAATTTTATTTTGAAATCCATAAATCATTTTGAGAAGAAATGGCATCTTAACTAAATAAACAATTGGAAGTTGAGTTAAAAATGTTTGCAACTCTTTGGCTGCAAACATTGACTTAGGGAGTAAGCACTGTTGGGCTCCAGGATTCCGAGTGTACAAAGGACATTGCTATTGAAAACACAATGGACCCTAATTTAGAAACAAGCAAAAACTATAGGCTGATGATAGAGGTATTAAGACCATCATTGTCGATAAATGCAACATCTTTCTACTGTGGGCAGAACATAAGGATGTCTGAACTCTAGCCAAGCTGATCAGGACCCATAACTTGCATTGCTTGCTGTTGTATCATACTCTAGACAGCTAGCACTGACAGATTACATACTGAATCTGTTTTTAAGATTATTATAGGGGCCTCGGAGATAAAAGAGCTCTTGTGCTATAGGCTGTACAAACAGTACCTGCCCCAAAGACCTTGCAATCTAGTCATCCAGCATAGACAAAGGACCCATTGTCACCTTGATTTTATACAGGGGGAACGAAGGCCCCAGAGCAATGAGGTGAAAAATTCCGAGATGATACTGCCAAGCTGCCTCTCCAGCCTTGGTGGGTGAAGCACGTGGCTCGAATGAACAGAGGAGTCCAGAGAGATGCTGAAGGACAAAATGGTCTCGCTGTCAAGGCTGGATGATCAGAAACATATATCCGCAATGATGGACCATAACTACTGATAAATATGAATTAATATGAGGATGGGTTAATATGTGAGAGCTGAGATAATTTTGTCTAGGATTTGCCAAATAATAGGGATAATTCACAACCCTTGGTTTTTCTATTTTTGATATTAGATTCTGAGGGCACTCAAGAGTTTGCTACATAGAGTTTCTTATATACAAACCAAACTAAAGTTCATCTGTCTACAACCTGATAGAGCCAGTCCTTCCTGAGTTTGGACTGTCAATGGAGTTTCTCCAAGAATCGGTTGGACAATAGAATGGTGACTTTCAACATTCTTGTGTTTTTGTTAAGATGACCTTTGCTCATAAAGTAGGTGCAGCAATTACTTATTCTCAGATGGAGACTTGACGCAAGCAAATAGAGAATTTGAGGAAAAAAAACTGGTTTTCTCGATGTACTTCCAAAAATCACAGTTTTGTCATTTTGGGAAATTGAATTGGCAAAACCCTGGAGAACTGTGAATTCTAGCTTCTATAGTATAGAGAAAGAGATAGCTGATAACTCCTCTATACCTGACCCACCATCATCTTTAGACACTAAAGTCACTAGCTGTTGCATAATCCTGAGATGAGTGGTAATGGAAAGTTTAGCATGGTAGAAAGTATTTACAAATAGGACAGGGGATTGTAAAACTGCAAATTAATGCTAAATGCAAACAGATGTTAAAGACAAGGCTTACCCAGAACACGCCTGTACACATTGCCTTTTGTTCTTCTGCAATGCATTTGCCAAGTCATTGGACTGAAACATGTGCGGACCAGGTGTAAAAGAACTTTGAAAGACAGATGGAGATCTTCATGTGTAGAATGTGGGAGGGCAGATTCCACGGAGAGGAGCAGGCTCTAGAGCAAAATAAGGACATGCTAAAATTTTAAATCCATGACTACATTTTAGAAGTGCTTAAAACGTTAAGTGGTTTCTCTGATAATTTTCATTTTTAAAAAAAATCAACCAAACCAAAAACAAGTTTTCTACTAAGACTAAGTGATGCAGTAGATACTATAATACTATAGACAAGTATTTTATCTTTTTAGCTCAGGATGACAAACCTATCACTTTGAAAGGCTTTAATATGGTTAAATTCACTGAGATGTGAGGGGAAGTGACCAGCTAATGTTGCATCATAGAGACAAGACACCTACTTTGCTTATTATAGGTTAGTTCTTAGCAGAGACATTAGATTGGCCAATGTCAGTGCCAGAAGTTAAATCTCCTAGAATATACTATTCTTATCAGGATGATCCAATTAGTAACTGAATTGCCAGACATGATAAAGGTAAAGTTAAAGGTTCCCCTCATACATATGTTCCAGTTGTTCCTGACTCTAGGGGACAGTGCTTATCTCTGTTTCAAAGCCAAAGAGCCAATGCTGTCCAAAGAGGTCTCCGTGGTCATGTGGCTGGCATAACTAAACACCGAAGGCACACAGAATGCTGTTACCTTCCCACCAAAGGTGGTTCCTATTTTTCTACTTGCATTTTTTACATGCTTTCAAACTGCTAGATTGGCAGAAGCTGGAACAAGTAACGGGAGCTCACTCTGTTATGCGGCGCTAGGGATTTGAACCGCCAAATTGCCGACCTTTCTGATTGACAAGCTCAGCGTTTTAGCCACTGACCCATTGCATCCCACTGAATTGCCAGACATGATACTCATTCAAAAAACCAGGAAGAAATTTATTAGAGAGAGGAAGGGAGGGAGAAATTGATATTTATTTTAAAGCTGATAAAAAGGAACTTATGGGTATTGTTGCTATGGAGAGACAGCTGCCTAATTCCAAAGGGAGCCTTGTCCTAAACAGGGAATGCAGCCCTTGTCCATCATAGATAGATTGGTTTCCCACTGCTTTAAAGTACAATTGGCACTGACAATTACAAAATTGGTGCTGACAAATAAGTCTGGTTTTTTTTTTTTTTGCTTGGTTTCATTTTCACAACTATCCTGATGTCTCTAGGTGATCCAGTTAATTACATACTTCTTCACTTCGCCTCAATAATTCCCCAGGATTATAAAGCTACAGTGTAGTCAGGAATCGGTTGAATGAGGAATCACGGTAAGACTGAAGCATGTTGCAATGAAATTGAAACTCTACCCCAGAATAGCTAAATGGCAATAAGAATCTGTGACAGATTGTGTGGTGGCTGAAAAAGAACAAAAGAGAAAGCAGATACAAGCAATCAAGGGTGAACTAATTGACATCTTATCTCATAGATAGTGACAGTTCAGGTAGGAAGAAAGCTGAGAAGAATCAATTCAAATCATTTAAAGCAGGGTTGTTAAGACCTGGCAACTTTAAGACTTGTGGACGTCAACTCCCAGCCATACTGGCTGGGGAATTCTGGGAGATGAAGTCCACAAGTCTGAAAGTTGCCAAGATTGGCCACCTCTGATTTAAAGGAACTCTGCCTGTTACAATGTACGATAAATGAAAGTGGGAAATCCCTCTTTTTCACAAACTAGCATTAGGGATATCTTATTAAAGCCTGTGTAATTCCTGCTTCCTTGATTTTACTTACCTGAATCAGGCTTACAAATACAACTATTGCTAGATAGCAATTTGTTTTCCAACAGTTCTCAGAGAAATTAAATATTGGATGAAATTATTCTCAGTTGCGCCATGTACAATCCATACAATATACAGTATAAAACCAATAGTGGGTGTTTTGGCTTTGAGCGAATAGTAGAGGCAATTTCTTTCATACATAGAGGATATATAAAAGGGTTTTCCAAAAGGAAAATATTTTGGAAATCAATTTTCAATTACTAATATTTTTGCAGGTATAGTTACCACTAAATTACTTATTGAAACAGGATGAAATGGAATTGTGTATTTTATATCACGCTAGCAATAAAATTAATCTTTGCTAAGGGCAAGATAATACTAACTACAAAAGAAAGATCATTTACCTTATACAGCTGCCTGATTCTCCAAATATAGCATGTAATACTGTGAAGTAATAATAAGCCAGTTTTCAGTTCCTATATACTAATGATGTTTTATTATCCACTTAAATATAAGGTGTTTTTAACCGATACAGATTTGTGGTTTTGTAACAGTCTTGCGTGCTTAAGTTTGTGTCTATTGAATGAAAATGAAATAAATAAATAAATAGATTGATTGAAAAATAGGATGATGTAAGGGATTGTCTTGAGGCTATGCATCTGCATATGAATGCATTCTTACAGATTTTATTAGTGTCGACTAGTTAACAGGTTCAGACAGTTTAGAGGAATGTCATCCAATCAAGTGGGAAGAGAAGGTATTTCAGCAGTGAAAATTTGATGCAACAGTGTTTTAGAGGGAGAAATCTGGGAAACCCTCTATTTTTCCCATTATGTGCCCAACCCAAAGGTTTTCCAATTCTCCTCGGATAAGTATTTATTTAGAGCAAGCAATCCTGAGATGACTTTCAAAGTTTCATTAGTTAGGATCATTTCTAAACTTCATTTATATAGAGAGAAAAATGTCAATGGATTATGAGAATGACCATGGGAGAAGGAGATACTTCCTAGAAAATAATCAGATAAAAGGGGAAGGAGCCTGCAACTGAAGACAGAGAAAGGAACTTAGAAAGATTATGCCCTGCGCCGTTTCCCCGAAAATAAGACCTCCCTGGATAATAAACCCAATCGGGGAAGGTATGCTGATATTCTGGGAGGGCAGTAGAGTTAGAATTAATACAACTATGGAGGCGGAGGCCTTCATGGAAAAAAATAAAGCTCTCCTAGATAAAGCTGACGATACTACACAAGACATGTGAGGTGCCGAGGCTTTGCTGGCAGGCGGGGGGTAGGAGGCAACATTGAGAAAACTCAGATCACAGAAGTGAGTTAGAAAAATAATGCAATTGCTGATATAGGGAATCTTTTCTGTCTGATACAAAATAGATTGAAATTATTGAAAGATATAAGGTAAAAATAAGCTGTCAAAATTTAGCTAAATAATAATCATTTTTTTTATTAATATGTAAAAGTTATGAGAATTGGGGGGAGTACCATTTCCTGCATAATGTAGCTGTCAAAATTTGTAACCATATCCATTACCCTTTTCCTCAAAATTTTGTAAAACTAATAAAAAACGTTATTATATTAAAAAAAAGCCCAATCGGGCTTTTGAGCGCATGTGCTAAAATAAGCCCTCCCCCGAAAATAAGACCTCCCTGAAAATATTGCATCACAGCAGTAACCACGAGGTGACCACACTCGCCACCTCCGCACTTCCAAAATAATAAGACCTCCCCAAAAATAAGGCCGTGCTTATTTCGGAGATCAAAAGAAAATAAGACACTGTCTTATTTTAGGGGAAACACGGTAACTTATCAGTGGGTGAAAAGACATGGCACAAGATTTCTACTTTCAGACTTACAAGATTCTGTTAATATAGCTGTATAATAAAGTATAATGATTGTAATTCTACTCTATTGGAAGTAAGGAAATATTGTTTAATTTCTTGCCTGTCAACTTGGGAGGCTGGCAAAAGCAGCCATGTGAAATCTCCTTATGATATGTGTTTTATGTTGGAATATCACAATGTATACCTTCGACAATGAAAAGAGCCTGAATGAAAAATTGAAATGGGCCTTTTTCCAGTTTACAGAGTGGAAGCACGAAAACTTATTTTCATAGATTTTAAACATTTTGAGGCTACCTTCCCATCTTAAGATCTTTATTATGAATTATGAGCCTTTTAAAGAGAATGGGTATGTATGTGTATCCCATGCATACCTTAATACCAGGTTTCTCCTGCACCAAGGTCATGTTGACAGAATCACTGATCTCTCAGTTTTAAAAAGGGAACCAGAGGTGGGTTGCTCCTGGTTTGGACCAGATTGGGCAAACCGGTAGTAGCGGCGGCGGGAGGCTCTGCCCACCTGTCCGTATGCTAGCACACCTGAACTAGTAGTAAAAAAAAATGGCAACCCACCACTGCACAAAACAGACCATTTCTCCATCAATACACATGCACATGATACAAATGCAAGCTTTGGAGAGGTAAATTTTACAAAAAGAAAAGAAACACCCAGCACAAGCAGCATTTATTAGTTGTGCAACCATAACCAAGAATATAGACCTCAATGTCGAGAGGAGTTTTCTTTCACCAATATCATTTTTTAATCATCTGCGTTATTATGTTCGCCCAATTTTGGAATGAATCAGAATGCTGTCAGCATTTCCTCTTGTCCTTTGTGGCGAGATACTCTAAAAGCGATGACTTGCATTATGGACAAAACTGAAAGCTTTAGGGAACTGACACTACCTGTTGGGTGGGGTAAAAAAATTCGGTAAAACATCCAAACTGATCTCACATCAAGATTGGTACCTTGCTTTAAAAGCAAAAAAAAAAAAAATCATCTAAACAAAGCCTCATGTGTCTTATAAGTCATTCAATATTTAAATTGGCATTTGGGGCTATAAGTGGGGAAGAGCCATAGTGGCGCAGTGGTTAGAGTACTGTGTTGCAGACTAACTCACTGCTCACTGACAGGGGTTCAGTTCTGAGCAGCTCAAGGTTGACTCAGCCTTGCATCCTTCCGAAGTGGATAAAATGAGGACCCAGATTGTTGGGGTCAATAGGCTGACTCTGTAAACTACTTAGAGAGGGCTGTAAAGCACTGTGAAGTGGTATATAAGTCTAAGTGCTATTGCTATTGCTATCATGACAGTGAAATGCATTCATTGATTTCGTAGATGAACACATTCTGAGGTACACTCTTGCTGTCATGAAAGAAGGGAACTCTTTAAATAAATATTGGAAAGCTCTGAATGACCTTGCTGGGCCCTTGTGCTGACCCATTTTTAACACACGGAAGCCCACTTTTAACAGCATTTTCTTCACGTTATCAGAATTCCGTCAACCAATTAATCACTCTTTTAGTATTCTACAATCTCACTGTTCAATTACCTAATAGCTAAGAGGTGCTGTTCAGCCAGATCTCCTACCCTTGAAGATATGGCCTATCTTGAGATTAGCTAAGATCCGCAGTAGGCCCTGATTTAGCAAGGGTGCTAAGAATAGTTTGACCGCCTGGAAGAAAGCTGGACAAGGCTTGGAAATATTTTATCACAAGCGCAAAATAAAATCTTGTCATCTGCCACCTGGTTCCTTTCAGTTCACTGCCTCACGTTGAGGCTATTTGACAACTGACCATTTCTGGATGAAGGTTCAAAAGGCTATTGTCAATGGGATGCTGATGACAGACAGTAGCTGTTCTCCCTGATACTTTGTCTTTCGGTAGATTCTTATAATAACCAGTTGATGTGAACAGTTGAGGAGTATAGAGGAAAGGGACCGATAAACACATTACGCCCTGGCTGCCCAGCTTAACCGAGGAAAAATTCATGTCTTGCCACCCACAAGATTTGGTTCTGGCTTGTAAGACAGCAGAAGCAGGGTTGCTAACCAGGTAATTTGCCAGGCTTATCAACCAGAGCACCACAGTCCCCAGGATGCCATTTTTAGGTCATAGAAGGGAACAACCAGACCTTTTAAGGGCCAAAAAAAAATATGGAAGTGTTTGAGATTTCAAGGAGTCATTTCTAGCAATTGAAGAGAATGGCTGTTTATTGCTAAGCTAACCTAGAAGACAAAACCTCGATTTCCCAATTTTTGTTCTAATCCTTTAAAACAGAGGGGAAACCCTTGACAAGAAATCAAATGGGAATGATTTCTTCCCCTATGCAGCAAATATCAGTAAAGAGTTCTAACCTTTCTTCCTTCTAGAGATTAAAGAAGTGATGGTATATGAGAGAAGAAATATTGGATTGGGATGAGTTCCTCTGTGAGAACCCACATAATCTTAGAATGAAGTAACAATTGATGGCCAATAGTCTAAATGAAAGGCTGCTTGAGATACCTGAAATATTACTAAGTCTGAATGGTCTCTGGATCTATTGCAATGACTCTATTTGTCTCTCTATTTCAGAGCAGAGTTGCTTTATTACAGAGTGCTATTTTCTGTTTAGAACTGCTTGGACTGCCGAGTCCCTTCGGGGAGAGAGGGCGGTCTATAAATCTAATAAAACTTAAACTTAAACTGGTTGGAGGTCAACGAATGCAGTGAGCTGCATCTTTAAAAACTCTGGCATCTGTATAAATTAGAATGGTCTAATAACAGCTATGCTTCTGTTTAATTTTCCTATCTTCTCTGCTACTCTTATCCAAGAAGAAATAAAGTGTATATGTGTCACCATTAAGAAGCTATACTTGAGAAGCATACTGACTTGCTTGTATCTTTTTTTAAAAAAATATATCCAAGGTGGCCTGAATGCCTTTTCACTTTATTCATCACTTAAATATTGAGACTAGTTTGTTCACTTCAGGACGTTCCCAATTGTTCTTTAACTGGAAGAACAGGGAAAGCTTCTAAATTGGAAAATGAAACAGAAATTGTTACTTTAGCAGTGTTTATTGAAAATATACTGGTTTCCCAATTTAAAAAAAGTTCCAATCCATTCATAGGATTGGAAGAGTCTTGGAAATCTTCTACTCGAATCACCGATCCAGTATAGTAATGGCAATTGCACTTGGATTTATATACTGCTTCACAGTGCTTTACAGACCCCTTTAAGTGGTTTACAGAGTCAGCCTATGCCCCCAACAATCTGGGTTCTCATTTAACAAATCTTGAAAGAAAAGGAAGAATTCTAATTCCATCCCAGACAAATATCTGTCCAAACATTTCTTGAAAACTTCCAGTGATGAAGCCGCCTACAGGAGACAATTGAAATCAGATGTTTTTCATTTTGGGATTAATATGGAATATATTAAAAATATGATTCACTAATTGTGCAGACATGGAAAGATTTGACACTGTCCACTATGGAGGATTGATTAGTAAAATTAGCCTATTTTGCTAAATGGATATATTGACTTCTTGATGAGAGAAAAGACATTATCTACCTTAATTGTTGACTGGAAGCCTATAATGGACTTTGAATATGATTTATAATTTTGATGATTATAGAAGGAAGAATAATATCATGCAATTTTAGCAAGGGAAGTTAAATATGTATTTGTACTTGTAACTGTTATGAAAAACTGCTATGTACTTCCAACTGCTATGGAAGCCATTTCTTTATAAAAACATTTGATAAGAGGATTTGGAAATCTCTGGGTCTACCTATCCTCTTTCCCTGAAAATAAGACCTCTCTGGATAATAAGCCCAATTGGGCTTTTGAGTGCATGCGCTTAGATTAAGCCCTCCCTTGAAAATAAGCCCTCCCTGAAAATATTGCAACACAGCAGCAGCCATGAGGTGACCATACTCACCACCTCCTGTGCCTCAAAAATAATAAGACCTCCCTGAAAATAAGGCCAAGTGCTTATTCTGGGGGGAGGGGCAAAAGAAAATAAGACCCTGTTTTATTTTTGGGGAAACACGGGTAAGACTTGGGGATTGCACCATTTCTTTGGACTATAATACCTTGAAATAATTTCTTCATGGAAAACATGTGTTGCACCACTGAGTTATGGCCTCTCTTTCTGTCAGGATATAGTCTCTAATGAATGTTCCAATACAATCTTTAGAATGTGGAATTGCTGCTTTTATGATTGCATATTTTAAAGCATGGAAGTTCAGGAAATATTTGTTCTTCTGTGTTGTAGAACTGCTGAGAAAGTACACTAGGAAAGTCCTGGTTTGAACTTGGTTTGGTTCTTCCAGCTATCTGTTGCCATGCCTCATAATTCTCATTTTTCTTTGTGAACTCTTACATGCTTGCATGAGCACAATTCTTTGTCCTATTTTAGCTTTCCATTATTTTATATAAATGATCTGATTTCCTGCTGATATCACAGTAGTTTCATAGAACAAAGAGAAATTAAGCAGTAATCATCTGGTAATCACTAACATCAATTTAAACTGTAACAATCCACAACTGAATCAATATTTAAATTATAGATGGACAGTCTCTGGAATAGGGTCCATTAGAAAGATTCTAGAGTTCACACATTATCACTTCTAGGCACTCCTAAAAATGTTTGGGTACTAAGATGTATGTGTGTGTATGTTTGTCTCACATACACATGTATAGACATCCAATTGTTGAGCTCCGGTGTGAAAAAAATATTGGCCTAACTTATCAGTCCATTTTTCTGTAACCAAGTGCATTTGTAGCTAGCAAAAATTATTTACAGTGTTTTTTTAAATAAGGTGATTAGTTCTATCCTGTTTCTCAATTTCCTTTTGACATGGGGACATTTCCGCTGCACAGCTTGTTTTAAATGATCTGTCAAGGTAAGTGTGCAACTGCATTAACTTATAATATAACTCACTCTGAAACTTTCAGAACTTCAAGTAATAGAAGCATTCAGAAGAAATTTCAGTTAGTGATATGATAAATAAAATAACAATCACTGGTATAAACAGAGCTGAAGCCTATTAAGGACAGCTCCTATTTTCTGTTATCCATCTATCCAAAATGTATATATCTAATAAATGGATTTCTGGGTAGTGGTACAGAAATTTGAACAGACATATTGAGATTTTTGCAAAAGTGCCCTTTAGAAACCATACTGGAATCCTTCAGATTCAGCTTGACTCCTGGAGATAGTGAGTTCCATCATCAAGACTTGTATGTGAAAACACCTCCAAATGCTGGTGGTATTGTATTGGATGAAGAAAACTGTTTTGTCCATGGACAAGGAAACCACTGTCATCCCATAAGGACTTTTCCTTTTGCCTTACATGATTTGGGGATTATTCAGGGAGAAGTAGATTTATCCTTGCAGGTGTGTCCCATAGTCAATTACTTTCTTGGATGCAACTCAGGCAAACTGAGGCATGTTTTCAGATTTCATTGGACTATATCTAAGATTTCACTCGGTGAAATCCAAGAGAGACTTCAGATTTTGCCAAAGGAATTGCCTCTATATTCAGTTAAAGGGTCATTCCGTTAATTAATTAAATCAGCTATTTCATTATGTTCCATTTCATTTGAAAACAACAGCTGGAGAAAACAATATAGTTGAATACTCTTCAGTTCTTATAAATAGCAGATGAGATGATGAATCCGTTTCGGATATGTTGTCCTTCCTCCTTTTCCCTTCTCTCCCTTAAACCAGCCAACCAATACACCCAGCTATCTGCCTAAAGAAGAAAAACACCAAACAATATGAATTGATCCAATCAAATAATAGATTGACTGTATCAGCTACTGTTTGTGAGAATTGCACTCTAAAGACAAAATTACTATTTATTTTCCTATGTACTGTGCTATGTACAGTCTTTTCCTTTTTCTTCCTGACCTCCTACCATTGCACGAGAACTGAAGTCTACTTTCATGTTCAAAACTGTTAAGAAAATATTGAGATTATTATGATTACTTCTGAGGCATTTAGCTTCTAGGAACCAAGAAAAACTTCACATCACCCTTGTATAAAATTACATCATCTCAAAATCAAATATGCTCAAACCACCAGTGGTTAAGTTGTTGTTTTTCCAAAGGGGATTTAGTGGCTTCAGGAGCTCCTGAAAAATCCTGTTTGCCTTCCAACTAACCAATGAAAGAGAACATAGTTAACTATCGCTAGATACAGAAATATGTGTCTGCTACTGTAGCCGGTGCCCAAAAACCTTGCACAGTTCCTCTGCCTCAGTGTTTCCATCTTTATTAGTAATTAGGATCATGAAGGACTTCGTGTTTATTTAAGCAAAAGCTGCCTCTCTAATAAAAGATCTATGAAGTCATTCAGAGATTTTTAGTCTTGGGTGTGTTACCGGCTTTTGGGATGAAGATCATTCTTGGGTTTTGACTAATTGTGCCAACAGCTGTGCTCCAAAAGTGGACAAAAACATGAAAATAATAGATTTATTGTAAATTTAATTCCATTCTGATAAATGGGATGATTCCCCATGTAGTTAAATCTGAATCACATTCAAACTTACTATTTAGCAGAGGTTTATGGAAGTGTTTTTGAAATCATTGTGACATCATTAAAATCCTTTCCCAGATGTTATGCTGTGTTTCCCCAAAAATAAAACAGGGTCTTATTTTCTTTTGACCCCCAAAATAAGTGCTTGGCCTTATTTTCGGGGAGGTCTTATTACTTTTGAGGTGCAGGAGGCGGCGAATGTGGTCACCTCATGGCTGCTGCTGGGTTGCAATATTTTCAGGGAGGGCTTATTTTCGGGGAGGGATTATTTTAGCGCATGCACTCAAAAGCCCGATTGAGCTTATTATCCAGGGACGTCTTATTTTTGGGGAAACAGGGTACTCATACATCCCTGCGACCAATCCGCTCCCACAGGGAGGGACTCCTCCGGGTGCCGTCCACTAAGCAGTGTCAACGGGCAGCGCCCAGGAGTAGAGCCTTCTCTGTGATGGGCCCAACCCTCTGGAATGACCTCCCCCCCGATATTAGAATTACTACCGACCTCCACTCCTTCCGACAGAAACTTAAGACCCACCTGTTCCAATTAGCTGGCCTGGTTGATTTATAGTCCCACCTTCAACCTCCTGGCAAACACCTTATTTGGGGGTAATTTTTAAGGGTAATTTTAATTTATATTTGAATTTTAATCTATTGTAAAATGTATAACCTACCTCTTTTGTCTATTTATGTATATCTACCTATATCTTTGTACTTACATTGTTTTAATATGTCTGTACACCGCCCCGAGTCCTGTTTAGGAAAGGGTGCGGTCTATAAATTAATGTTTTATTATTATTATTGTTGTTATTGTTATTGTTGTTGTTATTATTATTATTATTATTATTATTATTATTATTATTATTATTATTATTATTATTATTATTATTATTATTATTATTACTATTTATCCAGTTAAATCCTTATGATTTATATTGATTGTTTCCTAGTATGGCTTGATTGCTCATTTGTACCCTATGACTATCAAGTGTTGTACCTTACAATTTGCGATGAATGTATCTTGTTTTTTATGTACACGAAGAGCATATGCACCAAAGACAAATTCCTATTGTGTCCAATCACAATAAAGAATCTATTCTATTCTAAACTATCTCTTAAAGCAGTTCTCTTCCCTTATTGTGTCAGATGAACCATCTTTAGATAAATATTTCATCAGCCCTTCGAGGTAGACCAGCCTAGGAAATCAAAGTTATGAATGTAACTGCTACATTTATTATAAGATTACGGCAACAGAATCCTGCGAGTCGGAATGCAGCTCCCTCTTATCTACCTTTATTTTCAGAGAACTAGAGAGACTCAAGTCTGAAACTTTTTTTCAATTGCATTTTTGCTTTGGACCCAAATTTGCTTTATCTGTTGTCTTGCTTGTGGCTCTTCTTTCTGTTCCTGAGGGTTATTCTTAAATAGTGTAACATCTGGGGAAGGATTTTAGTGATGTCACAATTTGTTCACTCTAGCCAGGTAAATGAGATACTAAGTGTAGAAGAAATGTAGTGACCACTCACCAAGGTTAATCACTCAGGTGATTACTTATAAAAGGAATATCAAACGTACAGCCTTATGACCTCCCACCAAAGTCTTAGGTGTTTCAACTAATAGCATCCCTCACATTGATCTCTTGATACTGTTGCCATCATGGCTGGCCATCAACCTCCCCATTTTTGATTTGACCTTTCATCTGTCAGACCTGAAAGCCATCTTTTACATTGGCCTGAAGCATTTCCAGCGCCTCCTAGTAAAAGTTACTAGGAGTAATCTTGTATCACAAGCGAAAAGTTAGGAAAGTGTTTATGTACTATTTTAAGTTGTTCAATTCCTTATTAATAAAAGAAAAAAGAGGCAAAAATATAATTTCCAGATCAAAAAGAAGCTTTGGGTGGCATCAGAACCAATGTAGCTTTTAGAGGAGCCCCATGTCATTGCAACAAGTTGCACAACAATCTGGATTCGAAGAGCAAAATGTTCCTGCAGTGCACTTGAGTTTGGATGTAGCCTGTTGGGAACATCTTACAGCATCTGTGTTTTTCTGGGGTTGGTGGAGGAAAAAATATGTATCTGGTTTCAGGTATTTCCCATGTGTGCTCCTCTTGGTGCTATGCATTCTCCAAATTACGCTTTCTGTTTTTAATCTGGTTAATAGCGAGGCTGTACTGATTATGATGTTTGATTGCAAATCATATTCACCCAGATTTTGGACAAATTGTAAGGGAACATTAAGCATTACAGTATTTTAGAAACATTTACATTCAGTGGTTAAGTTTCCTTTTGCTACTTTAAAGAGTGCCATGAAATATGTTTTCAACAACTGCTATTTGTTCTACTATGAACTCAACAATAAGCCCTTTCAAGAAAAATGAACCACTTATCACAATAAATTTTAGAGGTGAAGTTTCTGGCTTATCAGGTCTTCTCATTCTCCTATATATGGAAATGAAAACCTGGAGCATAGCTCTCATTCGATCTGCTTCTGCAGTTTAGTCTAAAATCTGTTAGAGTTATATGTCACACTCTGGCAACAAATGGACAGGGTTCCAGCGTTCATTCCTGTTTTTACTTCATAGCATTTTAATCTAGGAAGATTTAGAAATCTCATATCATAGCTACTTGTCTAAATAACTAGTTTCCACCTCCAAGAGGTAAGCCGATACTGATCCAAAAAGAAATTTAAGGAAGAAGGAGCTTATTTGTAGTTGAAATACAGTTCGAAAATGGCAATTCATTTTCTAGAAACAAGAGCGATAATCCTCAGGATAACACAAGAAAAGAACGAAAAACTTTGCTTCGTATTCCTACTCAAGTGACTTCCTAAAGGTAAAGGTTCCCCTCGCACATATGTGCTGGTCGTTCCTGACTCTAGGGGGCAGTGCTCATCTCCATTTCAAAGCTGAAGAGCCAGCGCTGTCTGAAGATTTCTCCATGGCCATCTGGCAGCATGACTCAATGCCAAAGACACATGGAACGCTGTTATCTTCCCACCAAAGGTGGTCCCTATTTTTCTACTTGCATTTTTACGTGCTTTCGAACTGCTAGGCTGGCAGAAGCTGGGACAAGTAACGGGAGCCCACTCTGTTATGCGGTGCTAGGGATTCAAACCGCCAAACTGCTGACCTTTCTGATCAACAAGCTAAGCATCTTAGCCACTGAGCCACAGTGTATAGTTTCCATAAATACAATTATATGCAGATTTAGGAATGCTGTGATGGTCAACCTCCATACAACTAGTTTTGATAGTGCCCAGTATTTTAAACAGAGATTTCTGAAAGAGTTGCTCTATTTTTGAGAGGTCACTTGTTCATAATGTTTGTGTTTATGTGATTTGTGCCTGCTCAACTTTTTCTAAATTGAGAAAAATGATGGCCACTCTAAATATTTTCCCCAGGAAAATTACAGAGGGGATCTATTCCACTATTTAAGTTTCATGTCAAGTACAGATAAACTCCCTCTTCCACATTCCCCAGGGTATCAAATGTGATATTGGCATAGCCATTGTGGCCACAGATTATTCTTCCCAATTCTTTAGGAGCAGTGCCCAAGAATCAGCTAATAGCAATACAGGAACAGAGTATTGCAGATGGACATAATCCAATAAGCTAATACTGAACTGCCAAGAGCTTGAGTCAATCAGGCTGAAAATCCAGGTTTTTTTTTGCTTTGCTTCTCCTGGGAAAAGGCATGGGTGCTTAAAGCTGTTGTAGGCAGGTCCTAGGATCTTGTTCTCATGAACTCTATGGCACTTTTTAGGAAGAGAATCTAAAGTACGGCATCTCTCTCTGTCCCTCCCTATCTCCCTCTCCCCCCCTCTATCTCTATCATCTCTCCAAGTAAAAATGCAATTATTCAAAAAGAAAAAGCCATTTCTTCCATTTTTATCCTTAACAGCAGTAGCTAAAATGTAACTCAGTACACACTGAAATATAGATGTAACTCAAGTCTTACATTTATGGCTCCACTATACTTCATGCGTATGAGGTTAGTATATTTTAAATGCCAAGACAGGCTTATAAATCTTAGCGGTGGGCTAATGCCTTGCTGACAGCCATGACACAAAAGCCACATTCTTCAAGTACATATTTCAAGGGATTTTCCTTTATGGGAGTGTTTTCATAAATGAAGATGTGGGTCTCCATGTCTCAGCCTACTGAAAATGACATTACTAAAGGCATTTACTTTGTTGTCATTGCCCTAATAAGGAAATAAGAAAAAACCTACGTACTTGGGGATACTCTATTAGGCTGTAATATGATCTTCCTGTTTCTATCAACCTAACAAATATTCTTCCCCCCCCCTATCTTAATACCAGGTAAATAGATGTCTACGTAAGTGACTCACCATTGGTACAGGTGAAAGCCGATCCTTAATTAAATGAGGATTTCCTAATACCTATATAGAGAGAATCTACTAGAACTGAACAAAAGATTAACCCTCATGTTGTGGTTTGGACAATGAGTTGCTTGCATAATTGTATTCTAAACTGTAGGGTACATTTCATGTCTATCTGACATAAAGTCCACACTCTGATTAGGCATTTGACCGCTATATAATATCCTGTATTATCCAAAGACAAAATCTTTGCTGTATATGTAGTGTTGGGTCAAGATGAGGTCATGGTGCATGTCTCTATTTTAAGATCTTCTTTTAAGGTAATATACTCTGGTGGAGGCTCTGTTAACAGTTAGTTGCCAAGCAGGATTTCATGCCCATTTTTAAGCAATTGGCCTTATGTCATGATTTTGAATCCATGGTAGGAAATGTTGCTTTCTTTTGCAATACACTGAGATTTGACAGACAAGAAGTCCAGATTCCAGCCTGTGGTATAGATTCTCCTCTGTCTTTTCATGTACTAATGAAACGCCAGAGTTCCAAGCTGTTAGATCTGGGCAACGAGAGAACAGACTGCGGACACGAAGTGACTTAACAGCTCTTTATTAGTAGTAGTAGTGATCCAGCTTACTCTGTGGTTGGAGGGTTCCCCTTTTATAGGGATCGGGTACGCCCCTCGACCAATCAGAACGATACCTGTTTCCCGCTGTAGCAGCGGACCAGAGAGGAGACTTCCTACGATATATGCTAATATCTAACACCCCTCCCCTCTTAGACGGAACATTGCGGTTGGTTATGTAGTCCTTAAGGTATGTTGGAGTTTGCCTTACTCGAGTGGAGCGTCGCAGTTCGGGTTGGTCAGGAGTAGTTGCAGGATCAGTTGCTTTCTTTGCTTCAAGTTCTGGTGTTTTCAGACTTTCGTTGCTTGGGCGTTCGGGGTTCTGCTCGCTTACGTTGCTTGGGGGTTGTTCTGTTTCGCGCTCGACCTCTTGCTCTGTCCTGGGCTCGCAGGTGTCGTAGTTCTCTGTGTTGGGCCTCTCGAGTGGCTGACTTTGCATTGGTAGGTAGCTCTCGTCCTCGGCTCGTAGGTCTGAGTGCGCCAGGCGACCCCGAAGTTGATCGATGTGCCTCTTCCAATTCCGCCCATCTTCCAGTTCTAACAGATACAATTGTGGACCCGTGATGCCAATGACCGTTGCCAGCATCCACAATGTTCCCCCTGCATAGTTGTGGGCGTATACCCAATCCCCTATGCTGAAACTCCGAATTTTGCTTGTGGAGTCTGGGGGTGCTGTGGCAGAGTAGTTGGGGTGAAGACGGTCCAGGTGAGACCGTAGACGGCGGCCCATGAGCATTTCAGCGGGGCTCCTTCCCGTCGTTGCACTGGGGGTAATGTGCTGAATGAGGAGGTAATGGTCTATGCGTGTTTGCCAATCACCTGGACCCATCCTAGCGAGGGCCTCTTTTGCGGATCGCACCATTCTCTCTGCCTGTCCGTTTGATGCCGGATGGAATGGCGCGACGAGGGCATGCCGAATTCCCTGACCTGCTAAAAATGTTTCGAAATGCATGGCCGTGAATTGGGGCCCGTTATCGGAGACCAGGAGGTCGGGCAGGCCATGAGTGGCGAAAAGTCGCCGTAGAACCTTAATGACTGCCTCTGCCGTGGTTGAAGTCATTAGGACTACTTCTAGCCATTTGGAATATGCATCCACAACTATAAGGAAAGTCTGACCTTGAACTGGCCCTGCGAAGTCGATGTGTATTCTCGACCAGGGTGCTTTCGGCTTTTTCCATTCCGTGGCGGGCGCTTCCGGGGGTGCTGGTCTCGATTCTTGGCATGGATCGCAAATGGCCACCCACTCCTCTATCTCTTTGTCCATGTTTGGCCACCAAACGTAACTTCTCGCTAAAGCCTTCATCCTAACGATCCCCGGATGCCCAACATGTAATGCATCTAACACATTTTTACGTAAAGCATAAGGAATAACAACTCGATTCCCCCACAATAAACAACCTTGTAACACTGAGAGTTCGTCCCGTTTTGACCAAAACACTTTGAATTCTGGGCCCACGTTTCCCTTCGGCCACCCCCTCCAAACCCAAGTTTGAACTTGCTTTATTAAACTGTCTTTAGAGGAGAACCTTGCAACGTCGCAGGAAGAAACCGGTCCAGAGTCCAAACAGTCAATGAGCAACACCGGTACTTCGGGAGTGGGGTCTGGCAAAAGGTCCGGTAGTGCGCAACGGCTGAGTGCGTCTGCGTGTCCTAGAGTGGAGCCCGGTCGATGAATTAACTTGTAGGAGTACGCAGCCAGGAAAACAGTCCACCTAGTCATGCGTGGAGAGAGGGAGACCGGGGTGGGGCGGTTTCCCGCCAAAAGTCCCAACAGCGGTTTGTGATCAGTAATTAGTTCAAAATCGCGGCCATAGAGGTATTCATGGAAACGTTTTACTCCAGCTACCGCAGCTAACGCTTCCCTGTCCATCTGGCTGTAGTTCCTCTCGGCCGATGAAAGAGTTCTAGAGTAGAAGGCGATGGGTGCTTCTTTTCCGTCTGGCATCCTGTGGCTAAGGACTGCGCCGACTCCAAAGGGTGATGCGTCGCAGGTCAATACTAGCGGTAGTGTCTGGCTGTATTGGACTAACAGCGAGTCAGTGGTGAGCAGGCGCTTTACCCCGGCAAAAGCTGCTGCTTTGGATCGTCCCCATCTCCATGGTGCGTTTCGCTGGAGTAGTCGATGTAGCGGCTCAGCAACGGTCACCTTCTGTCTCAGAAAGACGCTGTAGAAGTTAAGTAGTCCGAGGAAGGCCTGCAGCTCGGTCTGGTTACGTGGTGTGGGGGCGTCCTGGATCGCCTTAATTTTCTTTGAAGTGGGGTGTATTCCCTGACCATCGATTCTATATCCCAGGAATTCTACACTAGGCACGTTAATTTGGCATTTTTCTTTTTTAAGGCGGAGACCCTTCTCTCTGATTCTGGCCAAAACAGTTCTGACTCTTTTATTTAATTGCTCCTCGTTTGCAGTGGACACCAAGATGTCGTTGAAATAGGGGACGACTCCCGGTATCCCTTGCAAAAGCCGTTCCATGACGCTCTGGAACAAACCTGGAGCAATGCTCACACCGAATTGCAGCCGGTTGCATTTGAATGCCCCTCTATGCGTCACTATAGTTTGGGCCTCCGCTGTGGCGCTGTCCACGGGTAATTGCTGGTAAGCTTGTGCCATGTCTAACTTTGCAAATATCTTTCCTGGCCCCAACGAGTGCAATAAGTGCTGAACTACTGGCACAGGATATGCGCTTTGTTGTAGTGCGACATTAATTGTGCATTTATAGTCCGCGCAGATGCGGACTGACCCGTCTGGCTTAACTGGGGTCACAATGGGCGTTTCCCAGCGCGCGTGACCCACCGGCTCAAGGATTCCTTGTTCCACTAGCTTATCTATTTCCTTATCTATTTTTGGGCGGAGTGCAAAAGGCACTCGTCTCGGTTTAAGTCGGATTGGCGCCACTTTGGGGTCTAAGTTGAATGAGATTGGTTTACCCACATACTTACCAAGACCGGGGCTGAACACATCCTCGAACTCCTTAAAGATCTGCTCAGCGCTGCTGTTCTCCACGCTGCTGATCCCGGTGACTTCCAGCCCCAAGGCTTCAAACCAATCTAGTCCTAGAAGGTTCTGTAATGGTGCGGTGGCGACGGTCACGGGCAGCTGGGCTACGATGTCCTTGAAACGGATCTGGAATGTGCCCTGGCCCACGATGGGGATTTGGTTCCCCTGGTAGTCTCGCAGCAGGATGTCTGGAACACGTAGTTGGCTCTTTTTGAGGCTAGGGATAGCCTGTTTCATGGATGCCCATGAAATGATCGTCAGGGACGATCCTGTGTCAACTTCTAGCTCGCAAGGTGAGCCCTCCAAGAGGACTGTGACTTTCAGCTTTTTTGGCCGCTTGGTGCGGACCTGACTTATCGTGGTGAGATACGTTCGCAACTCCTCTCTCTGGGTCAACTCTATCTCAGCATCTGTATCCTGAAAATACTCTCGTTGAGCGTCTTGATAGAACGCTCTTTCAGCTCTTTGTGTGTAATCTCTCTGGGGATACGCCCGCTCAGCTCTTTGGGAATTTTCTCTCTGGGTAAACACTTGTGGATTTCTCTCTGGGCGCCCTTTTTGATTTCGCCAAGCCCCTGGGTTGGGCTTCTGTTGGCGGTACATGGGTGGCTGCCTTGAGGCAGGGACTTCGCTCCGGCACACTCGTGCGATGTGCCCAAGTTTGTTGCAGTGCGAACAAACAACGTTCCTGAACCTACATGTAGACCGGGGGTGATTCCCTCCGCAGCTTGCGCAGGGCGGCAACCGGAATCCGGGTCTCCTCCCAGGTCTCACGTGACTGCTCTTCATCAGGTGACTTTCCTCGAGCTCGGGATCCTCGAAATCTGGAATGGTGTCCTCGTAGTGGACTCTGGTGTGTCTTGGCGCTGGCTGGCCTGTGTTGAATCCGTGTTGAATTGTCTCCGCTGATCTGTCTGCTGCTTCTGAAGCTCTTGCCTCGTCGAGTACAATCTGTAGGCTTAAATTGGTTTTGGCTAACAGCCGTTTTTGTAGGGAAATGTCTCTCAGCCCGCTAACGAGTCGATCCATAATCTGCTCATCCAGGTCTCTGAATCCACAATGTGTGGCTGCTTTTCGTAGAGCTGCAACGTACTGGTTGATAGATTCTCCCACCTTCTGGTTCCTCGTGTTGAATGCTTGGCGGCAAACATGGCGGGAAGGTTTTGGCGCGTAATGAGTCTGTAGAGCCTGTTGCAATGCCGTCCATGATACTGCCTGTATTGGAGTAGGCGCGGTGAGGTCTCTGGCCATGTTGAAGACTTCTTTTCCGCAGTAGCCGAGGAAGATGTTTTTCTTCCAGGCGTCGGTGATCCCCGTGTATTCGTTCGCTTCGAGAAAACACTCGAAACGAATCATGAAGGCTTCCCATTCGTCGTTCGCTGGGTCGAATGGAGCGGGGGGAGCGTGCATCGCCATCTTCTCTCGTTTGAATTTGCCGCGCTGTGGTGACCTGAGATGGCTGCCGGAATTTCTGCCGAATTCCTAGGCTGGATCAAATCCGGAGATTCTGGAGGTAGCGTTCTTCGTCCTATCTGTCTCTCGATCCCACCCTCGTCGCCAATGTTAGATCTGGGCAACGAGAGAACAGACTGCGGACACGAAGTGACTTAACAGCTCTTTATTAGTAGTAGTAGTGATCCAGCTTACTCTGTGGTCGGAGGGTTCCCCTTTTATAGGGATCGGGTACGCCCCTCGACCAATCAGAACGATACCTGTTTCCCGCTGTAGCAGCGGACCAGAGAGGAGACTTCCTACGATATATGCTAATATCTAACACAAGCCATAGCAGTTTTTTTCACATAGCAGTTCTTTTCACACAGCACAATGATACTTTGGTTTAAAAGCTGACAATAGCTTTTGTTGTTAACTACATTAAGGGTAAAGGTTCCCCTTGCACATATGTGCTAGTCGTTCCCGACTCCAGGGGGCAGTGCTCATCTCCATTTCAAAGCTGAAGAGCCAGTGATGTCCGAAGATGTCTCTGTGGTCATGTGGCTGGCATGACTAAACATCGAAGGTGCACAGAACACTGTTACCTTCCCACCATAGGTGGTTCCTAATTTTCAACTTGCATTTGTACATGCTTTTGAACTGATAGGTTGGCAGAAGCTGGTACAAGTAACGTGAGCTCACTCCATTATGCAGCGCTAGGGATTTGAACCATCAAACTGCTTGTTTTAAAATACTCTTAAATGCAAGGAAGAGTTGCAAGTTGCTAAGGGCAACCCTTGGTTTCATTCAAATCTACCAAGATTTGCTGTGCAAGTTTCAAAAATACATGTCAGATTAGGGCAGAATTGTCAAATAAATAAAATGCTATGCCTTGCATAAGAAGGGTCAACATAGCCTCTGTAGAAGGAAACTTCATATTATCCAGTTTCTAGCAGTTTTTGAGGATATCAGCGAAAGCATACATAGAAGGAGAGTGGCTTTTCTCTTTCTCTTCATAACTTAGTATCGGACATCTTTAAATGGAACTGATTGGAAGATGATTTTAGAATAGATGAGGTAATTCATTTTGGCAGGTGAGTAATGACTTTAAAGGGGAACCTGTGAAAGACATCACTATCTGGACTCTTGAAAATCAATGCTATGTCAAGTTTGGAGGCTACTTGCCTCTAAATACCATGAACAGAGGAAGACTGATAGGAAGGGGTGTGGCTCCATCAGCAAACACCCAGGGGCTTCTGTTTGGTTATTTTAGAAATATGTTGAATTAAGAAGGGCCTTGACCTCAACTAGTAAAATCAGTCCTACATCGTTTGTGGTCTTCTCTGGATTTTGCTGCTGCATGACTGATTCTCTGTGGTTTGTTTGAAAAATGGACAGGAAAAGGGTGCTTTGACTGTCAAGGAGACAAGGCCAATCTTGTGGGAATAGGATATAACATTGGTGGTTTCTAAGTGGTTCCAGTGATACTGTGAATAACAACTAAGGGACTTCATGATAGGATGCAAACCAGTCATTGTAAACCCCCCACCACCACTTTTTACAGATAAAGATAAATGCTGGGATCCCCCAAGAATCTGTTTTAACCTCCTCCATAGATCTATATCAGTTTTTTTTTAAAAAATTGTCCTTGTCAGCCCCAGTTCTGGAGAAAACACAGTGAAATCCAGTTGAGTTCAATCCTTTGCTTACATCTAATGGACAGAATCTTGCCAAAGTAAAGCCATAACCTTCTAACGTACTAGATATAGCCTGAGAAGTTCTAGGATGTGGCTATCCAAAACCTCTCCTTCTCTCCCCCCACCCCAACAATCCAGCTTATTACTTTACAGTTTCTTAATCTGGGTATCTCTCTAGGAAAGCTGTGTTGCCAAAAGTCTCTCTCCGTGCTCCTACAGTTGTATGTTGCATCATGGTTTTGAATAACTCTTAAAGTTCTGTAAGAAATTGATGGGTCCTGTGAGAGACTAAAGGGTTGGATGGGTGCAGAATCACTTGAATGCAACCAGAGACACCCATAATAATTTTTCTCAGGTACAGCAGAAAGGTTGAAAATTTGGCCATGACTATTCTCCAGAAAATGCCTCAGCTACAGGGTATTTGGGGGCTGGGGGTAGATATCCATTGCATGCTTGCCGCGCCTTCTGCAAAATCATCTTGGCCCAGCCTTACCTTTGACCCCTACTTACAGGCAAGTTTGGAAAGTTTCAGGTGGATGGGGCAGAGGCTTCCTTTGGCAGCTGTTACTAATCTGCCTTTTTATTATACATAGGTGGCAATTAGTGCCAATTACCACGACTAATGTTGTTTTATGGCCAATTTTCCATCACTAAAGCTTTGCTCCTTGATCAGAGGTTCCAGGAAATTTAACTAACAGATTCTGTGGCCTGGAAAAAGTTTGAAATCCTCATCTTTATACTGGTCGACTTTGGTGTTAGGCTGAAGCACCATTTCTGAAGGAAAGGAGAAGTTCATCTGCAGTCAGCATAAGGATCAGCAAATCTGTGGTGGGGACAATGTCAGACAAAATGTTCTAAGCCCACTTTTGTGTTTTTGGATACGTAGAAGTGACTTGGAAGTGTGTGTGTGTGCATAGATCTACATGGCAGTCATGTAGATTTCCTTTTGGGGAGGAAATTCTTTACAAAATGCTTAAAGTTGTTATTGTGGGGCCTTTTGAACTATGGTTCCTCTCTTGCAAATATAATGCAGGTAGTCCTTGACTTACAACAGTTCATTTAGTGATTGTTCAAACTTACAACAGCATTGAAAAAATCATCTGACTTTTGATCAAAATTGATTACGTGATTAAAATTCACGTGATTTTTCAATGCTGTCGTAAGTTTGGTCACTAAATGAATGGCTGTAAGTTCAGATCGTTGGCATTTGATTCATACTTATGACTATTGCTGGGTCACCAAGGTCATGTGATCACCTTTTGCAATCTTCTCATAAGCAAAGTCAATGTGGAAGCCAGATTCACTTAACAACCGGATTACTAAGTTATCAACTGCAGAGGTTCACTTAACAACTGTGACAAAAAAAGCTTTTAAAATGGGGGCAAACCTCACTTAACAAATGTCTCATTTAACAACAAATTTTGGGCTCAACTGTGGTTGTAATTTGGGGAGTGCCTGTATTGCATGTGAAGAACTAGAAAAGTCATGCAAAGAGCTCTATACTTAACCATCAAAATTGGAAACATGACATGACGTCATAATGTTAGCACTCCAATACGGAGCCAACTAAAGTAAACCACATTTGGCACCCACAATTAGAATGTACAACTTTAGGCCATTAGCCACATGGATTGGACTTGATGGGAATTGTAACTTCAACACATTGAAACTTCTTAGGTTGGGAATAAAACTTTACGCTCGGTTGTCTCATCAGGATTGGATTGGGGAGAGGCATTTCCAGTTGCAGCATGTCCTATGTGGGCTAGACATTTATTAAATATTTTCTTTACCTAACAAAAAAAACCCTGAGCATTTCTATATGTTCCTCAGGTGGTAGCTTTTAGAGAGGGATCAGGACAAGATTCAAAGCAAATGAACGAGAGGGAAATGACAGTGGCCATGCAAAAATATGTACTACCTAAAGTATTTATGTTTTGTGAACATATGTTATGCATGTCTCAAAATTAGGAATGGAATATAAAAGGCTGATCAGGATCAGACATTCAAAATAATTTGGGAATATTATTGTAAAATGACACATTAAATTTTCATGGCACTTGACCAGTAGAAAAAAAGGGTGTTTTTCCAATCCTGGAGAAAACCTTCCATTTGCTCACTTGCAGATTTCTCTTGGTATTCACAATGCTCAAATGCATCATTTGAGGAAGGAGAAGTCTATCCCAACTCAGAGCTTCCTTCTTTCTTAGAGAGGGGAAAAAAACCTGGAAAAATCCAGCAATGTATCTGAACTGTTTTTGATGTTTTCTTGGGGCTGTACATGTGATATTGCAAAAGAAATTTCCTACTGTATTATACCGAGAACAATGCATACACATTTGCATCTTCACTCAAAGTGGGGGGGGGGGTCTACTGACAGAAGGTGCAGACTATGCCATGAGAAAGAGTATAGATCCCTCAGTTATTTTGGTAGCATGATTCACAAAAACCACACCTCTACCACAATCAGGAGAGACAGTGTCAGAGCTGTGGCTTGGATGAACCTATTAAGCCCTGGGCATCATTAATTATCTAACATAAACCATCCTTCTTTGATGCAGAATACAGGTATGTTTCCAGCCATTTGGGCTAGACTGTGGTTTGGCCACAACTCTATTGAGCTTGTGGGACTCAAAGATTAGGGCATTTGCCCAAAGGTCACACAAAAACTAGACCTGAGCCCCCCCTCCCCATGACCTTTTCCCCCCATCAGGCATGTTTAGGTGAATTTCTCTCTGTATATAATACATTTAGGGTGAAGTGTTCACCTTTCTGACTTTTAAAGCCTCTGTCTTGTGAACAGAATTTAAAAGTTTGCTTTCTTGGGTAAGATTTCCTAACTCTGAATGGGACATTCATTGAAAGCAAATCTCAAAAGACACATGGACACAATTGCAAGCTAATCAAAAAGGTTTAAATAACTATGCATAAGCTGCCTTCTGCAATATTTCCCAAGCTCTAATTATAACTGAGAGCAAGAGCTGACTCTCTAAAGTTGCTCCTTGAAGCTGTGCTTGTGGTGATAAGGTATGTTAAGAAAGATAATTATGGTAACAGGTATAGAAGATTATAGTGGGTGGATGATTTGGGCAAAATGCTAATGAAACATGGTGCCTTCCCTATCAGTGACTAATCCAAACCTAGATGAGAAATTGTATTATCTGATGGCTTTTCTACACAAGACAGCTGATGACTATAAGCTATACACCAAATTTGCCTCTGTAAGCAAATTTCCTCAACCAGTTTGACAGAGACTTTCTTATTTCTGTCCCCATCCCCTCCTCCCCCATTGGTGAATTAATTGCATTGTCAAATTGGAAATAAAATCTGGAAGCAGTTGGAGATTTATATGCCACGAATGGTTTTATACTTCAAAACCAAGGCTAAAAGCACCATGAAAAATTGGGCATAAGGACGTACAAAAACATTAAGCAGTACTGAAATATAATTATGTGAAATAAATTTTGTCCAAAACGGAGCCAGTGTAACACAGGAAAATATTGTATGAACCAGAGTTGCACTTTCATGCTCATCTCCAATAATTGGCTGAACCCATACCTTTCTTCTTGAAAAGAAGTATGTGTCTAGTAGACAGAAAATAATAATAGAAAATAATAATAGTTCTAGTTTTGCTTTGTGCATCAGGACAACTGGGTGGTTTTAGATCAGTTACTCTCAGCCTTAGAGAGTGTCAGGAGACAACGACAAATCATTTCCAAAAATATTACCAAGAAAACTACAGGGACTTGACCGAGCAGCCACCAAGAGTCAGCCTTCGTACACACAGAGACATACACCAGTTGATCACCTACTCCATCAATCCTTCGTGAATAAGTATTGCAGTTTTTATTATTTCATAAAAAATGCAATAAAAGCTAGTAGCAGAGCATTTAGTGGTAGACTATCTAAAGCATTTAAGGTTGCTAAGATAGTCAAAAGTTGTATCTGAAATAAATACTATTTGGGTTTTTTTTAAAGCAAACAATGCTGATATTGTTGTTGTTAGTTGCAAAGTCATGTCCGACCCATCGCAACCCCCATGGACAAGGTTCCCCCAGGCCTTCCTATCCTCTACCATCCTCTGGAGTCCATTTAAGCTCATGCCTACTGCTTCGGTGACTCCATCCAGCCACCCCATTCTCTGTAGTCCCTTTCTTCTTTTGCCCTCAATCTTTCCCAGCATTAGGCTCTTCTCCAGTGAGTCCTTCCTTCTCATTAGGTGGCCAAAGTATTTAATGCTGATATTGCAGCTATTCAAACAACAAAAATAATCTAATTCCATTGAATGATCTAAAACAGGGGTCCCCAACCCCCAATCTATGGACCAGCACCAGGCCGCAGCATGCCAGAAATCGGGCCGTGCAAAGAAGCGAAGACCCATCCATGGGATGCAGGCTGCATGTCAAACCATGCCATCCTCAGGCCAAGGAAAGACCTTTCTCCACAGAACCAGTTCCCGGTGTCCAAAAGGTGTGGGGACACTGATCTAAGACATACACTTGACTTGGGTCTTCAACAAAAGACAACCAAGGACCATAAAGACTGAACTGGAGTTGGTAAACTATTGCAAACAACACCTTTCTAATCTAGAAGAAGGGGAGATTCCATACTTTTCAAATTAATTGGATTCCATACCTCCAACTCGTAAGAAGTGTTAAATATGCTGATTCCATGATGGCCCATGCCCCCCCCCCCTTTAACTTTAACAAAGAGATTTTGTTTAAGGGCATAAAGTCCATCTCCTGGAGGCTCTACACCAATAAAAGTACAATTCGTAGGAGAAGCTAATAACTATCCTTTTTCAGTTTCTGCTCTCTTTGGTTATGTAATACTTAAATTATCTATGGCAGATGCTTTGCTGCCCCAAGCACAATACGGTATAGATGCTGGTATCTTGGACTGTTCCCAAAAGACAGGAAGGAGCCAGTGAAAAGACTACAGTAGTGGGATCATTTATTAAATGTATATCCAGATTTCCACAAAAGTGGCTCACAATAAGACATGGATACAATTTGTAATTAAACATTTCAGTTAATCAGAACTACAGACAAATATAATTTGGCTCACTGCCCACCAGAATACAACCCATTATAGCAGCAAATCCACTTGGATACCAAGAAACTAACTGTGTAAAACCTATTTTTGCCTGTGTGCAGAAGGAAAACAGCAATAGGGAAGTTCAGAGCTTTGGATTAGACACTACGAACACCCTGTAGCATAATGACAGACAAGTATTTGCAGGTTCTGCATCAACCCTCAAAGGCATCTCATTTCTGAGCAGTCATAGATTTGAGCATGAATAGTAAAGGGTCTTGGCCTGACACCTCAATTGTTAATATATTTATTTCAATCAGCTTCCATGGTATAACTCATGTTGTTCTTAAATTGTGGCCAAAAAGAGCTGCATAAAATGAATCTAGGGAGAGTATACTTCCTCTCTGATACAAACTGGATTTCTACGTGCAACCATGACTCCAAATATACCTGGACTTCAAAGCTTTACACATTCAGGGTCATTCAGGTGTACATCTGGAAAGGTGAGAAGAAAAGAGTCTTGGAGGGCTCTATTGGGAAAGTTTGAGAGGGCAACCAGGTGAGTCATTGCATTTAACTGTCCAGTGCAATCTCCCCCAAAGCAATGGACCAAATCCATTCAAAGCAATTTGCTCACCTGAGGGTTGCCCTGTGCCACGGATCTTCAGAACAAATAAGTGTTTTTCCTTCAATGCTATTTCCTGCTTAACAATCTCTGCCCTGCTCCACGTCTGACCAACTCTAGTTTCTAGGCATTGCTTTTTAAATTGGTTCCCTATCCTATCTGGAGGTACTTAGGTGCGCTTTCAGTTTGAAGAAGTGTTTTCCTTTTTCACTAGATGGCACTATAAAGTAGCATTAGAACTGTCCTGCCCATTGTACGAAAGACAGAGTGGAAGTTGCTGTTAAACAAAAGAATGGGCTGGTTGGTGACATAAACTCTTTCTTGATCCTGTCCCATTCCTCTCTGCCTAGTCCATGAGTTGTAGATCAAATATTGGTGGGAAAACTAGCATACATCACTTTTGGTTTTTGTAGTGGCATTTTAATACATGTTGGGAGGACTGCTTTTGAGGGTGAGGCTAGCATTAGCAAAAGAATCCCCACTTAGATAATAGTAGATGCCTTTCCAGCAGTAATCATTTCCAACACTGTCCCACTATTATCATTGTGGGCAAATTCTAATGATAATGACATATAGTATACACATATTTTATTTGTCCCACAGTCACATTTATGCGCTGGGATGTTTTGTTTTCACACAGGGTTACAGATAGGCACATGTCCAGTCTTTATGCAGCTGCTATGGGGAGAACTGTTATGGCACTCTTCTGCCCATGGAAATTGTGTTGGCTCAAGATGTTCTTAAGGCAGAAAGCCAGAAGGCAGGGGGGGAAAAAAAGAATGTGTAGTCAACACAATGCAGTTAGCACATTTATGCTGCAGAAAAAGCCAGGTTGGATCCTCCTAGTTTTGGAAAGTGAAGCACAGATGATTGATACGATGCTAAAGAATCCCACAAGTTCTCTCTGGAAGACCTAGAATAAACAGGCTCTTCTTTCTAGAATGTGCACACACCCCACTTCAGCATCTTGGATTGACTGATGTAGGACCTTTACATCAGGTGGCACTGAAGGGGCCTCTAAAAGTGGGTTGGCTAAATTAGCATGGGAGCCTATGGCTATCAGAACCAGAATAGAGCTGGAAGGGATCTTAGAGGTCTTCTAGTCCACCCCTGCTGAAGCAGGAGAAGATCCTATACCATTTCAGACAAGGGTCTCTTCTTAAAAACCTCCAGTGATGGAGCACCCACAATTTCTGAAGGCAAGTCGTTCCACTGGTTAATTGTCCTCACTGTTAGGAAGTTTCTCCTTCGTTCCAGGTTGCTTCTCTCCTTGATTAGTTTCCATCCATTGTTTCAACCGAGTTTGGCAGTGAAAGCCAAAGTTAATTATGTGATGAGAAGAGGTACTTTCTTTTGTCTGCCCTGAATCTTTCTTGAACAACCACAGGATGGTTTTTTTCCCACTTTGTTATATTTAATCCCTTTCCTTCAGAAATTCAAGATGGCACCCATAGCATGCCCTTCTCCCATTTTTCCTCATAGCAGCAACACGTGAAATAAGCTGGACTGAAAGAGAGACTGACCAAAGGGCCCATGGCTGTGGGTGGACTTGAACATGGCTTCCCTTAGTCCTGGCCCAACACTTTGACCATGATACCTTGTCTCACCAATACCCCGTGCTTACTGCTGAAAAGCTCATGACTTTCTAGAGTTCTGCACATCAGTTGCTCTTCCCCCCTGCTTTTCTTTTAAAAACCATGTGCTTTTCTAATAGATTCTGCTGTTACGGTACTACTGCTGCCTCTTAATTTAATGTCCCTTCCCTTCCATTTTTTCCCCACTCTGACATTAACTTAGCACTTAGACTTACATACCACCTTACAGTGCTTTACAGTCCTCTCTAAGCAGTTTACAAAGTCAGCATATTGTCCGCAATAAGAAGCTGGCTCCTCATTTTACCCACCTCGGAAGGATGGAAGGCTGAGTCAACCTTGAGCCTGGTGAGATTCGATCTGCCAAACTGCTGGCAGCCGGTGATCAGCAGAAGTAGCCTGCAGTGCTGCACTCTAACCACTGTGCCACTGCGGCTCTTAACATTCTCAGTTCTGAGGTAAATGATCTCGGTACTCTAATGATGTAAAAACCCTGCCTCTCCAAAACAGTAGGCATTTTTATTTCTCTATTGCCCCACACATTTTGCCATTAACAAATAAAACATCAAGCTGGACATTTCATTGGTGAATCCCAGGCCCATCTCGTGCTTCTGAATGCATTCCTACATGTTTACCTACAGATAGAAAGAAGGATCTGAAGCATAGAACTGAAACTGTGCTTGGCCTTCTCTTCTTCTCACCTCATACCTCTTTAATGGCTTCACTCCAGTATTTGTACCCACATGGAGATGCCACTGTGGAAATTAAGCTTTATCTTAATTCTGAACGTCATTTCAGAACGTCAGGCTGCTGTAAAACGTCTCAGAAGGAAAGCCAGTAAAAAAAGTTTGGCAGCAATACTCCTTTTTCTCTTCCAACCCAGTCAGATTCTTTTTTACCGTTGCCAGTATGGTAATCCCCCTTTCTGACTTTGCAAGTGATTTTTACCCAAAGCCGGAGCAAGGATGCCCCTATTAACTTCATGGAACCAGAGTATATTTTTGCAAACATTGCAAGTGAAAGGGGCAATTTCACATAGAATAAATGTGGCATTCTTGTTTTGAGCATGGGAACTGCTGGTGTTACTACCAGTTTGCAACTGACATACAATGCGTGTATGCGCTGTTTAATGTAAATTGTTAAGCGCAGAACAATTTACAGTGATCTGCGCACACGCAGTCACTAAAATCCAAAATGGCAGCGGCCAAGCGACAGTGAGGGAACCGGTTCGGGGACGTGGCAGGCCTGGGTTGCTGCCAGTTCTGCAACCCAGGCTGAACCAGGCCGAACTGGCAGCAATCCACCTCTGATGGGAACCCATTCACACATATAAGCAATAATGTACAGAACGGCACTGATGGAAATTCTGAATGTTCTTCGAGATAAGATCCCAGAATGCTATAGCCCCAGGTGAGGAATTTATAGTCCTCCAGATATTGCTGAACTACCTTTCCCAGCAGCTCTACCTAGCAGGGCCAATGGAGAGGGATGCTAGGACTTGTAATTCAGCAACATTTGGAAGTCCACCCTTTTTATAGCCCTGTAGGCTAGCTTTTAAGGCTTATGGCATTCATGCTATCAATGGTTGTTCTAACTATTTGATTATTGTGCCTGCCAAAAAGCCTTTGGGTTTTTCGTTTTTTTTTTAAGTTGGGGTGGTGGGATAAATTGAAAATTTGCTACAAACTTCATTATTAGGCTGAGTCACTCTGTTCAGAAACCCAATGCCAAATTTTCAAAACTCACAAGATTGTAATACAATTTAATATGAAAATTAGGTGTTCTGGTTTAGGAGCCCTTAGCAATTCTTTTTACTTATATGAGTTTTTAAGAGTTCTGCAGCATCCAGAAGGATGAAAATTAGCCAATAACTCCTGAGGATGTGGATCCTGGGAGCTTCATAAAACCCTTTGCTGATTCTTTCCCTTTGCTGATTTTGGCTTTTGTGGGGGAAGGGTTGCACCAGACGTCTGAGAACCTTTTCACTTTAATAACTCAGAGCCTGTTAGCACTAAACATTCAAAAACTAGTATCTGGGGAATGTTTAAATAGATTTGGTTTAGAAATTTACAAGTTACTAAACGGGCAATTCTTTTATCATCTTAATTGTTTTAAATTGGGCCAACATATAGATAACATCTAGAGATTATAAAATTCTAGGGAATTTGTATGGTTCATCAATGAAGTGTTGTAAATGCAACTATGCGCCAATAAAAATCTAAGGCCTTTATCAGAATTAACTTGTTGGTACTAATCTAAAGTTCCAAAAGGCCCTTACAGCTATTTCCTTAATGAACGAACAATATAATTTTAATTTGCACCCACTGAAGACTGCATTGTCTTCAATGGATGCAAAAAAATTCAATTATTAGTACATTTATTCCTTGGCATCTAAGTACATGTGGGCACAGGAAATTATTCTGCCCTAGCAGTTTATGTTCACAGTTATCAATTCTCTTCAAGAGTCTTCTAGCAGCAGTTGTGCTGATATAACCACTAATGGGGATGAATTTTATTTAGATTGCCTCATGATGGATGGTGATACTAATAGAGGCTATAAGTCACTAGTAGGTAAATAGCTTTAGCGTGTAATGTTGTGTACACATGTGTGCACACCTGTACAGAAAACTATATTCTATTGATTAGTCAGAAAATAGATTCATCATCATTTTAATATTTTAATATTTTATACGTAAATTTTGGGGTTTTTAACTGTTTTAATTGTTTTAATTTATTGTTATTTATTTGAACCTAGTGGCTTCCATTTGTACTTGACTGTTAAATATTGGTGTTACCTCCTCCATGCCACACTTGTATTTTGATTTAATTGTACGTCGCCCCGAGTCCCTTTGCGGAGAGGGGGCAACTGATAAATCGAAATAAATAAATAAAAATAAATAAATCATTGGATCCATTAGTGCAGGGGTGTCAAACTTGAATTCATTGAGGTCCGTATCAGGATTATGTTTGACCTGGGTGGGCTGGGGTGGGTGTGGCCAGCCATGGCCAGCTCGATGTCACTTGTGTCGGGGGTGCCTGTGGTGGCCTGAGCACTCTGCCAATGAAAATAGTCTCCTGAGCCCCATTTTCAGCTGCGATAGCCCCACAGGACGGATCCGGCCCCTGGGCCTTGAGTTTGACATCCCTGCATTAGTGGGTCTCTGCTAAAGATGAAGCATCATCAGAGTTCCTCAAATTGCTACTATGCAACACCCATTGTGAATTACAATTATAATGTCGGTTTGCTATGCTGCAAATGGCCAGTTTCTGGTGAGAAAATGGCCAGAACTACTGCCTCCGTTTTGATATAATATTATTGAAAGTTTTAAAAACAAGAGTAAAAATTAATGCAAAGTAAAATAGAATAAGATGTCAGTTTGGTCTACTGGTTAAGGCGCCTGACTAAAAAGCAGGAGACCATGAGTTCAAGTTTGCCTTAGTCATGAAAACCAGCTGGGCCAATTTGGACCAGTCATTTTCCCTCAGCCCAATTTGCCTCACAGGGCTGTTGTGGACAAAAAAGAAGGAGGAAGGGGTGCAGATATGTTCACCATCCTGAATTATTTGGAAAAGTAATAAAGGTGGGATACAAATAAATAAATGAAAAAAAGAAAAGAAAAAGGAAGAAATAAAAGAAAATGCTAAAGTGCAAAAAAAAAGAGGAGAAAAATGGAAAATAAATGAAAATAGTATAAAGAAGCAGGTTCCCATCTTTTTTACAACAGGTGTAAGTACAGCTATAAATTTTACCCCTTTCCCTAGGTTTATGTCATGACTCTCTTCTTTCTATAAACTATTGTATACATTCATCAAAACCATAGTTCATAAACACATTTCTTTTATTTCAGCTCAAAAAATCCATGAGGGCTTTCCAGTCAGTAATAAACAATATTGTCTTTTCTCTGATCAATCACATAAATTTGGTTCTCTCAACAAGTTCTATTAGAGAAGAGCAACAAAGATGATTAGGGGACTGGAGGCTAAAACATATGAAGAACGGTTGCAGGAACTGGGTATGTTTAGCTTAAGAGAAAGAAGGACTAGGGGAGACATGATAGCAGTGTTCCAATATCTCAGGGGTTGCCACAAAGAAGAAGGAGTCAAACTATTCTCCAAGGCACCTGAGGGTAGAACAAGAAGCAATGGGTGGAAACTAATCAAGGAGAGAAGCAACTTAGAACTGAGGAGAAATTTCCTGACAGTTAGAACAATTAATCAATGGAACAACTTGCCTCCAGAAGTTGTGAATGTTCCCAACACTGGAAGTCTTTAAGAAGATGTTGGATAGCCATTTGTCTGAAGTGGTGTAGAATTTTCTGCCTAAGCAGGGAGTTGCACTAGAAGACCTTCAAGGTCCTTTGCAACTCTGTTGTTTTGTTGTTGTTGTTGTCAGCGTTGTCATCATCATCATCTTTACCAACCATTTCTCTATTGTAGGTATTACCAAATCTTTGTGAATACAATTATCTTGCTGTGTTTATCATATACAAAAACAAAGCTCTGTGACTGTTTTCCAACTGTTTGTCCATTAGACCCAAGAGGAAGACTGCTGGTATTAATTCTATATTAATCTTTAAATCTTCTGAATCAGAATTTGTATTTCAATCCAGAATTTTCTAGCTTTTTTACATATCCATGAGCATAACCATTCTTGTCCACATTTCTGATATATATTTGAAGTAGTATCTTTTTATTTTCTAGATAATATTTCTGGTGTCCAATACCAACAGTAAAAATTCCCTTTAAGATTATATCATAGGATAAATTTCAAATCTTTTAACTATTATTTTTCTGTTGTTCCATCTCTATATTATAACCAAAAATTGTAACCCACTTTATGATACATTCTTTCATTTGTTCTTGTATTTCAAATTTCAGTTAAAGTTTATATACTTTAGCAATTACATGTTCATCATTTGTACATAGATCGGTTTCAAAGTCAATATTCAATACCACAAATTCTTTTAATCTTTCTGATAAAACCATTACCAAAAATTATCAATGAAACCCATTGATAATTATATCTTTTTGCATCAGTTGTTCTCATGATTTTATTTTGTATTCCCTAGACAGAATTGTAGTGTCTCGTGGGTATGTTAACCATTTGTGTTTGCCTATTATTTCTCATCTATAAAATATTTCTTGTGTTGAGAGCCACAAAGATGTTTTGGGCACAACCTAGACTTGTATTTATTCCATATTTTCAATGTGAGATGTCTAATTTAGTGAGTTTTAAAAATCTACATTAACTTTAACTTTATCACACCACAAATATCCAAGCAACTCAAGCCCCAGGTCATGTTCTTCCAACTCTAGAAGTCTTCTATTTCTCACTAACACCCATTCTTTCATACAAACCAAACATCAAACTCCAGAATAAAGTTTCAGATCAGGAAAACTCAATCCTCATTTTTCCTTTGCATCTTGTACCATCTTATATCTAACATTAAATATATTCTTTGCAACTGTTTAAATGATGCATCCATTGTTAAAACAAATATTCTCTGAAAAGGCAGAGGCACTGCGGGCTGGTCCTTCACTGTTTCCAGGATGGCCCCGTGGGTCAGATCTAAGCACTCCACGGGCCAAATCCGGCCCCTGGGCCTTGAGTTTGACACCCTTGTTCTAGGCAAAACATTTATCGTTATAACATAAATTTCCCCGAACAATTATAGTCTCTCCCACTTTAATGTACCTTTTAAAAGTTTGGTCCATGTTTTAATATAATTACTTTGAAATAGCATACAATTTATATTTGTGAAATCTGTGATACCTAGATATTTTACTTTTTTCTCAATTTACTCCTTCAATCTTATGACTCTGGGATGGTCACAAGTCTCCCAATATGCAATCTCAGTGCAATAATATGACATAAGAAAAACGATCTAACCCAACTATACAACTGTTAAATGTCCAAACATAGGCTTTCATTTTTGAAAGGCCAAGCACAAGGGGCAATGCGTTCCATCATGTAGAGGCCACCACCACCAAGGCTCACCATCTGCCCTTTAACCACCACCCCCAACTTTATCTGAAGACAGGATCTTAAGCAGGTCCTCACTTGATGACCTGATCAGATGTTTGGAATAGTTGGCAATGATGCAATGAAAGGACATGATGACAATTGTTCCGAGCAAAAGTTATGGAAGGAAAGCAGACAAGATGGAAAGAAAGAGAGAACAAAAGACTACTGGATCTCACAGTATATTAATCTATGAACAGGTAGAACAGCCTTTACCAAATTGATGTCTTCCAAATCTACTGAAGTGTTTTTATTTCCAATCAACATGCTCAACATCAGCCCATGACCTTTATCCTCTAATAGCAGGAAGTTTCTAAAGCAAACAAGAATGCATGGGCTTGCGATATCCCATGTGATTTCTGAAATCATGTAAACATCTCCCCTCCTCCTAGTGCAGATATTCAATCAATATCTACCAGTTTGAAGAATGTGACTGGGCAGAGTAAACTTCCTCTAACCTCAGAATTCACATAACACGGCCTGTCATGTTATGGCTTCTTGAAGAATAAGTGGGTTATTTGTTTTTAAAGAGAGGTTGTGGAATGCATCCCATAAAACCATTAAGTTGCCAGAGGAGGAACATCCACTACTCTGCTGGAAGCATCAACACTTATTGACAAGGAGGACTGGGCTGTCCTGTTTGCTCATCCCAGGAAGGAGGGTTGACAGTACCATTCATTCAAGAGCTGTTGGGGAGCAGAGATAGTCATTCTTTCTTGGGGTTGCTTTCCTCTAAAATAGCCTCTCCCCAGAAATTCACTTGGTGTTTGCTTTCTTGCCTTGTTTGTGTTCTAGTTTTACCTCTGCCTTTCCTTCAAGAGATCAAATCAGCACATATAGCACCCCTCCTTTCATGTTTTTGCCACAACCACCCTGTGAAGTAGGTTGGGCCAAGAGACACTTACAGAGAAAGTGTGTGTGTGTGTGTGTGTGTGTGTGTGTGTCTGTGCTCTCAAAATCACCCATGGCTTTAGAAAGAGGGCTAAATGTGGGAGCTTCGTTTAACAGAGTCTTTGAAAACTGGCTAATATTATTAGAATGTTGAAAGGGGAGAGGGAAGATTCATTGGGTTGTTTTGAAATCATTTTAGTTGTTTTATCAGTTTAAGTTGTTTTCCTGTGGCAACAGCCAAGAGAATTAAAATCAATAACAAATCTGCAATCCGCAGTTCTGTTTTGGGTCTCGGGTACTAAATCTTCTCTGGGATTACAGTTAGAGGGAAAGTTGCAACTCTATGGGAGTTCTGTTGCAAGGATATATTGGAGGGAGAACCTGGCCCATCAAGTGGTGCCTTCTTGTTCCCCCCTTCCCCCAGATACCCCTGCCAAGTAAGGAGAGCATCTTCTCTTATAATTCCTCAAGCCAAACCAAAGGGCACATTGTTTCATTTCGGGCAGAAAGCGCCTCCGCTTCGCCCCTGTTTAAAAAGAGTTAGTCATAACTTGCAACAGGGTCACTGCTCCCACTGCGCTTGATCACGTCCAAGTACAGAATCAAGGGAGGCTGGGGAAGAGAGGATGATTCACCCACTCTGGGTGAAATGCCAAGAAGAATGGGTGGGGTCATGTTCTTTAAACGAGGGATTCGTAAATGTTTACTCCAATTTGCTGCTTAGTTATACTTGACCTCTGTGGGTTGGCACACCCACTGATTTACTGCCTTCGTACTGACAGCATTGTTGAGGAGACGTTTCCCTCCGTACCTTAATTCTGGTTTTTTTTAAAAGAAAGCCTTGGCAATCTACTTTCCATGCCCCTAAATAAATATTTAGGCTTTTATGTTTGGCCGTGAGAATATTACGCAGGTCTTTGAAACAGGTGTTTTATTCTAGAATGCCAGGATGCACACGAGGTTGCCATTTATATGAATGAGGTTATAACTCCACATCCATTATCCCTCCTTACACACACACTCACATAGTGTTACTTAGTTCCTCTCCCAAAACACTTCCTCCTGTTAGGATGGAATGTAAAAATGATGGAAAACTTTGGGCAAAGAACACCTTTCCCCCCGCAAAGTATGTTGACAACTGTTAGATTGTAGTCCCAAGCAAGACTAAGTTGCATTCTTAAATGAAGAAGACTATTTCGGCTGGGGAAACACCAAGACTAAAACCTTGAGTATTTAAACCAGAAATGTACCAGCTGGGTGCTTAACTATTGATCTGTAAGTTCTCCACAACTTTCAAGTTCTCATATTGTTAGATTGGGTAATGGATAGGCACACACAGACTTAACGGTAACAACAGCTCTTTATTAAGCACAACAAGTGAGAACAATCCAGCGAAGGTTGAGTCTGACAGCAGCCCTTTTATAGGGACCTGTCAGACCCTTCGACCAATAGGATTAAACCTCTGTTCCCGCCGGAACAGAGGACCTTGGTGAAAACCACTGTAGTTAGAGCAAGTATCTAACACGTGTGATTATCTGTGGTGGAAAATCCTTTCACAGCTCATTCATGACAGCCAGTTATTTAGCAGTAAGAGGCAAGCTGGGAAGTAATGGAGTAGATCCATCAACTAAATTAATCACACAAATTCACTTACATAACCCGGTGCAGCCAGCAGTTCCAGCTGTCTAGCATGAAGGACAAACTGGTTATTACAGGTGTTGCTCAGGATATTAGGTTCTAAAGTTGCACTGTACTGTGTTAATTGTGCATAATTATATTTTGCTGACAAATTCCACCCATCATCAACATAAATTTCATGCATGCTTATTCAGATGGAAGTTCCATTCAGTTCAATGGGTCTTATGACAGTGAAACTGGGTAGAGGGTTTCAGCGTAAATAGTCAGCTTAAACCTTTTTCTCAAGGGAACAAAAAAGGATCCCATTCTCTCAACTGAATCACGGAATCACTAAATCAGCATCCAGCTATCAGACCCATCTTTAATACGATTATCTTTGCTACGCTTCCTATACTGGGAGTAACTTCACAATGCATTACCAACCTATACTACTTCCCAGTTACCAATAACTTAGGACAAGGTATGTGTGAGAAGGTAAAGGACACAGTGTCAGACTGTTTTTGGAGGCAAGCTGCATTGTTCTGCTGCACCTGATGTGAAATGAAAGCACACAACAAATCTGCTAGACATTAGTACATTTCAGTTGCATGGATAAGCCCCAGTCAAGTAATGTGGCTTAATAAGAAATCAGAGATATACAATATTTTTCAGGTCAAGTCTATAGAATGGTACATTATAGGCAGTGGTGGGTTCCTGCTGGATCGCACCGGATCGCGCGCGCTCCCTTTCGGTGCTAAACCCGGATCGCGCGCTCCCTTTCGGCGCTAAACCCGGAAGTACGTTCTTGCCCCGCCCCTGGCGACGCGACGACGCTTGCCTGCGCTCCACCAGCTCGGCTGGGAACGGAGACGTTTCCTCAGCGGAGTGGAGCGCCTGAAAGGGACGCAGGCTCAGCCTGCCAGGCTGCCACCACTCCACTGAAGACATTGCTGAGCAGAGAAACGTCTCCGTTCCCAGCTGAGCTGGTGGAGCGCAGGCAAGTGTCGTCGCGTCGCCAGGGGCGGGGCAAGACCGTACTTCCGGGTTTAGCGCCGAAAGGGAGCGCGCAATCCGGGTTTAGCGCCGAAAGGGAGCGCGTGATCCGGGTTTAGCGCCGAAAGGGAGCGCGCGCGATCCGGTGCGATCCGGCAGGAACCCACCACTGATTATAGGGGTTAGATTCTGAGAATGAGATGAGTCTTAGACATAAAAAATGGATAAACTTAAAGGTAAAGGTTCCCCTTGCACATATGTGCTAGTTGTTCCTGACTGTAGGGGGCGGTGCTCATCTCTGTTTCAAAACTGAGGAGCCAGTGCTGTCCGAAAATGTCTCCCTGGTCATGTGGCCAGCATGACTAAACACTGAAGGTGCACGGAATGCTGTTACCTTCCCACCAAAGGTGGTCCCTATTTTTCTACTTGCATTTTTACATGCTTTCGAACTGCTAGGTTGGCAGAAGCTGGGACAAGTAACAGGAGCTCACTCCGTTATGGGGCACTACGGATTTGAACCGCCGAACTCCTGACCTTTCTGATCGACAAGCTCAGTGTCTCAGCCACTGAGCCACCGCATCCCTCTATGAGGATGAACTTAGGACATGCAATTTTTTTTAAAAAAAATATTATAGTATATTTGAAGGTCTCAATGGGACTCAGCCTATCTGGAGAGGTTGATCCTGGTTCAGAAACTAAACAGGAGGAAATGGGAGGCCCCCAAATAGTTCCAGGTCTATAGGCCATATGGACAGGTTGAAAAAAAAATTCTGGATGAAAATAGTGGCCCACCATATTGCTCTCAAGAATTAAACAGCTCAGGACATTGTCACCAGAAACTGAATTGCTTTCAATTCATATGAGAGATGTTAGCTAAAAAAGCTAATGAAATAATGAATAAACTTAATATTATTCCACCTCTGTTGCATTACAAATTACAGCTGGTGTTTAGAAAGCCATAGAATCTGCAGCCAAAGTTTGGAAGAGTACATGCAATAGTCACAAGGCTTCCCTGGCTGTGCACACCTGTGTTGCCTATCTACCATAGATTCCTGGCTTTGTTTGCTATAATATGAATAGAAAAAGAACACTAAACAATGTTAGATACTTGCTCTAACTACAGTGGTTTCCACCAAAGTCCTCTGTTCCGGTGGGAACAGAGGTTTAATCCTATTGGTCGAAGGGTCTGACAGCTCCCTATAAAAGGGCTGCTGTCAGACTCAACCTTCGCTGGATTGTTCTCACTTGTTGTACTTAATAAAGGGCTGTTGTTACTGTTAAGCCTGTGTGTGCCTATCCATTACCCAATCTAACAAACAACTTTTTTTTTCTCAATAGTTTTTCAGTTCTTCCAAATATGACATGTCAATACAGGTAGTCCTCGACTTACAACACTTAATTTCATGACCTTTCAAAGTTACAACGGCACTGATAAAAGTGACTTGTGACTGTTTTTCACATGTACGACCATGGCATAATCCCCATGGTAATGTGATCAAAATTCAGACCCTTGGCAACTGACTCGTCTTTATGACGGTTGCTGTGGTCATGTGAGCATCTTTTGCGACCAGCTGACAAGCAAAGTCAATGGGGAAGCCAGATTCACTTAACAACTGTGCTACTAACCTAAACAACTGCAGTGATTCACTTAACAACGGTGGCAAGAAAAGTTGTAAAATATGGCGAAGCCCCCTTAGCAAATGTTTCATTTAGCAACAGAAATTTTAGGCTACATTGTAGTCGTAAGCCAACGACTATCTGTATGCCTTTTTAAATAATTAAAAGGTTAATATACTCTCTTTGGAAGACTAGTTCCTCTGATTTCCAGAATAATAGCCCTGTGAGGATTGTAACTGCCTAATTAAGCTGCTGGGGGTGGCCTAATAATTTTCCTGTATTGTACCTTAATTTGCATTTCCAAGTAATGAAGAAATCTCTTACCAAAAGTGTTTGTTTACATTGCTTTGGCTATCGTACTAAACATGAACCCTCTTTCAGTTACCACATGAGCCAAGAAAAGGAACTTTCTGTAAGCCTCCAGTCTTTGCTCATGTTGTTATGCTGTTGCAAATGAAACAATCTGTCACGTCTTCATGCTTCACAATCCAGTCCCCTTTGATTTCCTTATGTTCCCTTATCCAAAAACAACATGCTGTAGTTTCCCACATTTGAGTTTATGATGTGGCTTCTGTTCCAAAACAAGCGACATAGAGAGACATCTGCATAAGATAAGCACAATGTCAGAAAAGAAAAGTATTTCTGGTTCTTTGGTTGAAATGCAATCCCCGAGGTTTAGCCAAAATAACACTAGCAGTAAATACAAGCTAATGGGTCAATCTGCCAGGACCCTGCCATATGCACAATCTTTTGGAATGTACCTGATGAAGAGACAGCAGTTTCTCAAGTATGAAAATCAGAGGTGGTATTCAGCAGGTTCTGACCAGTTCTGGAGAACCAGTAGTGGATGTTTTGAGTAGTCCGGAGAACCGGTAAATACCACCTCTGACTGGCACTGCCCCCATCTATTCTCTGCCTCTGGAATCCTGGCTCATTGGGAGGAAATGGGGATTTTGTAGTATCCTTCCCCTGGAGTGGGGAGGGAATGGAGATTTTACAGTATCGTTCCCCTGCCACACCCACCAAGCCACTCCCACCAGCCCACATCATACCCAACAAGCCACGCCCACATAACTGGTAGTAAAAGTTTTTGAATCCCACCACTGATCAAAATATATAGATACTTGGTTATTCCAAGCTGAAGTTTAAGGCCCGTGGAATAATAAAGTAAATTTATCAAAAATTCCTCCCTCCCTCTCCCCCCTCTAGTGCAGGAAAAAAAGGGATGGCTGTGACCTTGACATCAAAAAGACAGAGTTATGTAATGAAACAGCCTTTACAATTCTCCAAGAGTAGATGATTTACACCGCAGGGATGTTTATTTCCTCTTGCAGAGTAGATGATCACAAAAAGAAAATGTAAAGATAGATCTGGCACTTTTGGGATTACCCACATCAGAGCCTGAAATGCTTGACCAAGGCCTCAAAAGAATTTCACTATGAATATCTTCAATGAGAGATGCTTTGTTACCATAGCATGTGAATTGCATACCTACCTTGTGCCTGAGATACCTGGGTTTTTATAGATGTAGTGGGTTGGGTGGGTAAAAGCACCTTTCAAGATAGACTCTGCGGACTTCATTGATATGTCCATAGAATTTTCTTAGCAATGGAATATTTGTTTACAAAAATATTTCCCCGATAACATTGATAAATGGGTCCTTATGAAGTGTAGCAGTCGGCTAATATGATTCAAAAAAGAAGGTAATACCTTGATTTGAGAACAGAAATTCAAGGAAGCTTAATTGGTGCCAGCAGTACAATCTGTTTAGTACAAGCTCATTTTAAAAAATTGCCCAAGAGTTTTATCTTCTCTTTCTCTTTTATACATTTATTATTGTTCTGTGAAGGATGTACTCTTTTTTTTGTACAGTTTTTATTTTATCTTAATATAAAGTACAAACAGTCCATTAAGCACTGTGTCGTCTGGGTACAAATATTTTGTGCAATAACAATTAAATTTTACAATCATATTCATTATTTATCTATTCCTACTATAACAATCCTCTTCTTAATTTATTTAGCTCTTTTAGTTATATCAAATCCAATTAATATATTTTAACACAGCTAATTTAACTTCTAATTTTTATATTGCCTAACCATCGATAAAATGCTTCCCATATAGTATAATAATAATCAGTTGTTTTTTCTCTTTAATTGCCAATGTTAATCCGTTCATTTCTGCACCTTCTAATATTTTCCTAATCACACTCTCCTCTTAGCTTTTCAAATGTTGTGCAAATACAATCCTAGCTGCTGTTATAACATGAATAATCAAATATACATTTTCTTTACTATAAGTTTCTGGTAAAATTCCCCAACAGGAATATTTCCGGTTTTAAGTCTATGTGTTGTTGTATCGTCTTTTCAAGCCACCTATCTATTTTAGCCCAATGTTTTCTCTCTTCCACACATGTCCACCACATATGATAGTACATGCCGGGTGTCTGATGGCATTTCCAACATTTAGCTGATTTATCCTTGAACATCTTCACCAATCTTGCCAGTGGCAAATGCCATCTATAAACTTTACTTTTCCTGGAATCCCCTTGACTGAAAGGGATCTTTGGAATTATAAAATAGTTTTAAAATATAACCTAGTGTATCTTCATGTCTGGAGATAGGGATATATCTTTGCCTAAAACAAATTGTAAAAGTCATTGACTATAAGCCAAATACCACAATAAGATGCTCATGTCTGATTCTGGAAAAAGTATCTATTCAGTTTTCATTCAAGGAGTGAGTTCTACTCATATAAAGAAAAGAATATATTGGCTAGTTCAAGGTATTCTGTAGCTTGAATGGAACGACTCAATTTCTCTGTTTCTGTGATGAACCATCATTACAGAAAGGCATGATGAATAGTTGGGTGAAAGTAGTTCTTTTGGCATATTGAGATTGTGTGGTTTGCACACTCATAAAATAGTAGTCATAACAAAACTTGCCTGCAGCATTTACAAAACAGTCAGTCATAAAACTCCAATTTAGCAGGATACGAACAATCTCCTCAGACACTGTCTGTCATATCAGTGGGGTCAGTAGTGTATCAATATGTTACTGATGCTTTGCTTTTCGACACAAGGGATGTGTCCTATTCATTTACCCCCGCCCCCAAAGAATCTTTTCACGATGCACAGGTGAGGCCATTGGCCCATTGAGGTCCAGGAATACTGCAACTGCTTACCTTTGAACTAGGGCATCCTGCCTTCAATGAATGCATTTTCGAAAATACATTTAATGCATTTAAATATTAATTAGGGAAATTTATGGAACCTTTGATGTTTCCTATGCTGGTAGCAAATTTTAGGCAGGGCTGCTTTCATTTCTTTGGTCCTTTGATATACTTCCTGGGAATATCTGACTGCCTATCATTGCAACCAAACCCAGATCTGATCTTGTCTGATTTTGTGATCAATGTTCGAGCACAGATCCCTTATACTTTCATCAGTATGGCTGAAAGCTGGCTGACAAACCATTGTACAACTAATCTCGGGACTTCCTGATAACCAAGTCAGATTGTGACATAATTACAAGCCCATTTCTTGCTTTCATAATCATGGCAACCAAGCAAGTATTCATACTATTTTATGCTATTTTAAGTCCCGATGCCTCCCATCCAAGAGAATACAGTACACATGTAAAATGTAAAGATGGAAGCTCCTTTGAGCTGAGGTCATCTCTTGGTGACTTCATAGATAATTCATGGAGAGCCAGTTCCTTTTTCTGTGAAGTTTTATCAACACAAAGTCTACCCATGACCTTGGGATTTTCTGATAGTCTCCTTTCTAAATCCAAACTAGGTCCAATCTTCCTTAGCATGTTTAGATCAACTGGGTACTGTCCCTTAGCTGGTTAACTGTGAATCATCATCATCATCATCATCATCATCATCATCATCATCATCATCTGGATAGTGGATGTGGCAGTGCCTGGAGACAGCAGAGAAAGAACTGGAGAAGATAACAAAATACAAAGACCTACAAATAGAAATAGAATGACTATAGCAAAGGCAATACCAATAGTAATAGGTGTCTTGGGTGCAGTCCCAAAACAACTGGAGCACTTCACCATCAAACATCCAGATTTGCCTATCCCAATCCCTTGGTAAGGACTCGCTAGGTAGACAAAAATGCCAAACACAGATTGAACATCCGGCTGACTGGGCAATGAATAATAATAATAATAATAATAATAATAATAATAATAATAATAATAATAGTAGTAGTAGTAGTAGTAATAACAACAACAACAACAACAACAACAACAACAACAACTCTACAAAAAACCACCCTACTTGGAACAACTTATATCCTTCGACGTTACCTTAGCAATTCCTAGGTCCTTGGTTAGGACTCAAGCTGTTGAGCTACTAACCAGCCCTAAAGTTTGTGAATCTCACCAAAGATTAACCACATAATAATAAAACTGCATGAAGGGGAAAATTCAATATGTTACCACCAACAGCAAATGTCGCCTCGGTAATGAGAAAGGTGAGACAGTCGACCACTTGATCAGTGGGTGCAGCAAAATTTCACAGACTACGTACAACGCCATGACCGTGTTGCTAAGATTATTCACTGGAAATTGTGCCAAAAGTTTGGATTTGAGTACAGCAAAAACCACTGTGTTCATCAGATTGAGAAGGTTTTAGAGAATGAGAAAGTCAAGATCTTGTGGGACTTCAGAATCCAGACTGACAGGCACTTGGCCTACAGCACACCTGACATAACAATAATTGAAAAGAAAAAAGTATGGTTTATTGATATTGCAATACCTGGTGATGTACAAATTGAAGACAAACAGCAAGAAAAAATCACAAAATACCGGGACTTGAAAATTGAGTTTGAACAACTGTGGAAAAAGAAATCATGTGTTGTCCCAATTGTAATTGGAGCCCTTGGAGCAATACCTAAAAGGCTACCTCGCTATTTGAAAATTCTAAATTTACTTGACTTGAACATTCTGACTCTACAAAAAACCACCCTACTTGGAACAACTTATATCCTCTGATGTTACCTTAACAGTTCCTAGGTCCTTGGTTAGGACTTGAGCTGTTGAGCTACCAACCAGCCCCAAAGGCTGTGAATCTCACCAAAGATTAACATAATAATAATAATAATAACCACAACAACAATTCCGCCGTTGCCGGTCCCAAGCCCGGATGAGAAAGGAGGAGGGTTGGGGTCAGGTTGGCAACTTGGCCCCATAAAAACTCGCCAACCCATACAATATGGTGAAAGAAACAACTAAAAATTCTATACCGCATCGGTCGTCATGCGGGTTAACAAGGGCCGTGGTGGATGTTGAGGTCTCTGGGCATCCATCGACAAGTGGGCTACAAGTGGACCAGCCAACAAAACGGCAAAAATATAGTGCAGATGAAAACCGTGCCATAATGGCCTGTTATTACAACTCAGAGCCAAAAAAAAGAGGCTACTTAAAGCGAATGTATAATTTATGGAAACAACAATATCCAAATTTAAATGTTAGTGAACAATGACTAGCAGATCAAAGGCGATTTATTATATGGAATAAAGTGTTTAGCGAAGTTGAACTTGAGGAAATTCAGGCAAATTGCAAAAAAAAAAAAAACATCACAAGAGGAATTAACTGATACTCAAGATGCAACTAAAGAAATCGTAGTAGAACTCCCAGAGGAAGCTGTCTGAGAGGACAGAACTACCACCAGAACCAGTTACCATTGAACCAACTGATGAACCAACTCAAAAACAAAAAGAACTGAAGGACAAGATCATGGAGCATTTTCTGGCTAGTGAGGAAAGGCAACGTTTACCATCATTAAAAACTGTCCATAAGAAAATTTTGGGTCCTAGCATGAAAATGGTTAATGCAGTGCTTTCAACAATTGATCCATCTTGGAAACGAATCAGTTAATGTACAGTGCAGCTGTAATAGTCACTAATGAACTAGGCATTAAAATCAAGGCACCTAAGCACACAATGGAAAAAGCATCAAAGCCAAAGTGGAAAATCCGATTAGAACAAAAAGTCAAAAAATTAAGGGCAGATCCTAGCAACTTAAAGAACATGCATGAGCAATGGCTTAAAAACAGCAAAATCATAGATCAGCTAATCAGAAGATATAGATTGGATACAAGAAACATCAATGAAGCTGTAGAGATTGTAAAACAGCAGATAACAGCAACAGCTAGAAAAATTGAGAGATATGAGGCACGAATCATCCAATACAAACAAAATCAACAATTTTGATCAGACCAATGGCGTTTTTATCAAAGTCTTAATAATAATAATAATAATAATAAATTTTTATTTGTTAGCCGCACCCTCTCCTAAAGGACTCGGGGCGGCGTACAATAAAAGCACATAAAATATACAAATGAACAATACATATACAGATAAAAATAAACACATACACATACATACACATATACATGGAGGAGGTAACAAATATATAAAATAGAATTTAAAATTAACAATTTAAAACACCCTCAATTAAATTACAAGATTTAAAAAACCCGTCAGGAGCGATAAGATAAAACTATGGTTGAGCCAGGCCAGCTAATTGGAAGAGGTGGGTCTTGAGCTTTGCACGGAAGGAGCGGAGGTCAGAGGTAGTCCTGATATCAGGGGGGAGGTCATTCCACAGGGCTGGGCCCGTCACAGAGAAGGCTCTGCTCCTAGGCGTCGCCCCCCGACACTGTTTGGTAGACGGCACCTGGAGAAGTCCCTCTCTGTGCGAGCGAATTGGTCACAGGGATGTATGGGGCAGGATGCGATCCCGCAAGTAACTAGGTCCTGTGCCATGGAGCGCTTTAAAGATCGTAATCAGAACCTTGAAACGCACCCGATAGACCACAGGAAGCCAGTGCAGCTCGCGCAGGAGAGGTGTCACATGGGAGTACCTTGTACTCCCCATAATCACCCGCGCGGCCGCATTCTGGACCAACTGCAGTCTCTGAGTGCATCTCAAGGGGAGCCCCATGTAGAGAGCATTGCAGTAGTCCAGGCGAGACGTCACCAGCGCATGAGTGACTGTGCGTAAGGCATTCCGGTTCAATAGGGGGCGCAATTGGCGCACCAGACGAACCTGGTGGAACGCCCTCCTTGCCACGGCTGTCACATGGTCATCCATGGACAGCCGGGCATCCAGGAGGACGCCCAAATTGCGCGCCCGCTCCACGGGGGCCAGTTGTACGCCCCCAATGGCCAAAGATGGGAGCAATTGGTTAATGTGAATGGTGGCACCAAAAATGAAAAACCAGAAAGGCAGGCCACAGCTGAATTCTGGAAAGGATTGTGGGAAAATGCAAAGGACTACAATAAGGAAGCAAAGTGGATACATGACTTTGAGAAAAGCATTGGTAACAAACAAATGCAAGTATTAGAAATAACAACTGAGATGGTCAAAAATCGAGTAAAAAAAGTAAAGAATTGGACATCACCTGGAAATGACCAATTACATGGTTTCTGCCTCAAATATCTGACCAGTTTACATGCAATATTGGCCAGGCAACTGAATGAAATTTTACAAAATGGTCAAATTGATGAATGGTTGACAACTGGAAAAACATACTTGATTCTGAAAGATGCAACTAAGGGAACAATACCTGAAAATTACAGACCAATAACATGCTTGCCAACAACCTTCAAATTACTCACAGGCATTATTGCAGATAATATTATGGATTATTTGGAAACAAACAACATCTTGCCAATAGAGCAAAAAGGCAATAAAAGAAGGAGCAGGGGCACAAAAGATCAGCTCCTGATTGATAAAATGATATTAGAAAATTGTAAGAAAAGAAAAACGAACTTGAATATGGTCTGGATTGATTATAAAAAGGCATTTGACTCATTGCCACATAGTTGGATCATAAAATGCTTAGAAACAACTGGCATTAGCAAAAATATTACATCCTTCACTGAAAAGGCGATGAAACAATGGAGAACTGAGTTGGCAGTAGGGAATGAGAACTACGGAATGGTTAATATCAAGCGAGGAATTTTCCAGGATGATTCACTTTCACCTCTTCTCTTTGTCATCGCGATGATCCTGCTATTGGTAATTTTTAAAAAAAAATGAAATTAGGCTACCAAACAGCCAAAGCAGCTGAAAAAAAATTGGCATTTATTATATATGGATGATTTGAAACTCTATGGTAAGTCAGAAATAGAAATCCAATCACTGACAAACACAGTCCGAGTATTCAGCACCAATATTTCAATGCAGTTTGGCATGGAAAAATGTGCCACTGTATCCATAAAAAGGGGAAAAATCACTGCGTGTGAGGGAATTGAAATGCCCAATGGCCAACTAATTAAATGGAATGAAAATGAAGCCTACAAATACTTAGGCATTCTGCAGTTGGATAACATCAAACATGGAGAAGTAAAAACTATTGTCAGGAGAGAGTATACCAACAGAGTTAGGAAAATTTTGAAATCTAAATTAAATGGTGGAAATACAATCAAGGCCATAAACACCTGGGCAATGCCAGTTATAAGATACACAGCTGGTATAGTTAACTGGACACAAGCTGATTTGGACATTTTGGACCGAAAAAACAGGAAACTAATGACAATGCACTACAGTTTACATCCACACGGTGACACCGATAGACTATACCTGCCCCGAAAATCAGGTGGCAGAGGATTATTACAAGTGAAGCAAATAGTTGAAGAAGAAAAACATGCACTGGCTGATTATGTAAAAGAAAGTCAAGAACATCTATTAATCGAAGTAAAGAACAAAAATCTACTGAAGGCCCAACAGACGAAACAAGAATACGAAAAGATGTGATAAAATCAAGAATGGAGAGTTGGAAGAACAAAGCATTGCATGGTCAATTTCTGGAAAAAATAAAAGATAAAGTGGACACTGAAAAAACTTGGTTATGGTTAACAACAGGTACATTAAAGAAAGAAACAGAGTCACTAATCCTGGCTGCACAAGAGCAAGCTATCCGAACAATGCCATTAAGACCAAAATCGAAAAATCCTCTGATGATGCCAAATGCAGACTCTGCAAAGAAGTTGATGAAACTGTTGACCACATACTCAGCTGCTGTAAAAAAATCGCGCAGACTGATTATAAATTGCAGCACAATTCAGTAGCACAAATGATCCACTGGAATTTGCGCAAAAATTATAATATTAAAACAACAACAAACTGGTGGGAACATAGACCTGAAAAAGTCACCGAAAATCAGATGGTCAAGATCCTATGGGATTTTCATATACAAACGGAGAAAATACTGGCGCATAACATGCCAGACATCACACTGGTTGAGAAAAATAAGGTTACAATCATAGACATTGCAATACCAGGTGATAGCAGGGTCGACAAGAAGGAACATGAAAAAATCGCGAAATACCAGGACCTAAAAATCGAAATTCAACAATTATGGCACAAACCAGCAGTGGTAATTCCAGTGGTAATCGGCACACTGGGTGCTATTCCAAAAGCACTGGAATTACATTTAAAACAGTTAAAACTTGACAAAATCACCATCAGTCAAATACAAAAAGCTGCATTGCTTGGATCCGCATGTATATTATGAAAATACGTTACGACGCCCTAGGCCCCTGGGTGGGGCCCGACTAGTAATCAATGCCAAATCCAGTGAAACAACTGGCCGCTGTGATACAATTGAATAACAATAATAACAATAACAATAACAATAATAACAATAACAATAACAATAACAATAATAATAATAATAATAATAATAATAATAATAATAATAATAATAATAATATGTGACTGCAGCAAAATTGCACAAACTGATTACAAAACTAGACATGACCGGGTTGCTAAATTAATCCACTGGTCATTATGTAAAAACTATGATTTACCTGTATTCAGAAAGTAATGGGAACATAAAGTGGAAAAAGTTATTGAAAATGAGAAGGTGTAGATCTTGTGGGACTTTCGAATATAAACGGATTGTCATTTGGAGCACAGATATCATGGTTGTAGAGGGCCGAAGTGTACAGCTTATTGATATCGCTGTTCCTGGAGATGCCAGAGTCGAAGAAAAAGAGCTAGAAAAAATAATGACGTGAACAGCCTTTATTTCCCTGATTCCAAAAGAAAATTAGGACCACACTCAGTCAAAAAACTATAGACCTATTTCATTACTTAATACAGATTATAAAATCTTTGCTAAAATATTAGCAAATAGGTTGATGTCAATTATACAACAAATTATTCATAATGATCAATCCGGTTTTATACAGGGGAGACAAATGAAAAGTAATGTAAGACAAATTGTTAATATATTGGAATATTTGGGGAAGAACAACCAAGTCCCCGCAGCGCTTTTATTCTTAGACGCAGAGAAAGCATTTGACCGAGTGAATTGGCAATTTCTAATAAAAATAATACAAAAGATGCACTTTGGAGAGTATTTCACACAATCTATCAAGGCAATGTACCAGAAACAGACAGCACAAATTGTAGTTAATAGTAGTTTAACAGAATCCTTCAAAATTGAAAAAGGAACAAGACAGGGATGTCCCCTGTTTCCATTATTGTTTATCTTAACCTTGGAGTTATTGTTGAATAGAATATGTGGGTCAGATGACCTACAGGGAATTAAGTTTAGGCATTATGAATATAGAGTACAAGCATTTACGGATGACTTGGTTGCAACTTTAACCCAACTGGGGAAATCAGCTGTGGGTTTAATGAACATAATTAATCAATATGGTCAAGTATCTGGGTTCAAAATAAATCTAGGAAAAACAAAGATGATAGTTAAAAATATGACCACAAATCAAAAGAAGAACTAGAAAGAGTAATAGGATGCGAGATAGTAGAAAAGGTTAAATATTTAGGAGTTTACATTACAACCTCAAATGGGAAATTATATAAGTATAATTATGAATCATTATGGCATAAAATACAGTTAGAGATGAATAAATGGAAAAAACTACAATTGTCATTGTTAGGAAGGATAGCAGCAGTAAAAATGAATGTTTTGCCTAAGTTTCTATTTCTCTTTCAAATGATACCAATACTTAAAAAAGATGCACATTTGGAAGAATGGCAGAAAGGTATTTATAACTTTGTCTGGGCGGGGAAGAAACCAAGAGTAAAACTTAAAATGATGCAAGATATACGGGGAAGAGGAGGTTTGAAAATGCCCAATTTAAAATTATATTATGAAGCAGTAGTTTTATCAACTATTAGTGACTGAATTAATCTAACAGAGGATAGAATACTGAATATTGAGGGATATGATTTGGTATATGGTTGGCACGCTTATTTAATATATGATAAGAAGGTGGATAAGATTTTTAAAAGCCATATATTAAGGAATGCCCTATTGCGTGTCTGGAAAAAATACCAATATAGGTTAAATGATAAGATACCTATGTGGGTAGTACCCAGACACACGATAGAGAATATAAGTATAGAACAAAAACAGGATATAATTACATATAGAGAACTTCTTAATATAGAGAGAGGTGTACTACAGTTAAAACCTTTGAATGTATTAAGAGAGGAAAGGGTAATTCAAACCTGGTTCCAGTATGGACAGTTACAAGCTAGATGGAAAAAAGATCAGACAATTGGTATCACGCAAAATGAGGATAGTTTGGTAAAACAAATTAGGGACCAGAGTCAAATGCACATAAAAAGGTTGTATAATATACTGATAGAAATAGATTCCGAAACAGAGTTAAAGACTGTATGATAAAATGGGCACAAAATTTCGAAGAGCCAATAATGATGGAAACATGGGAAGAGATTTGGGTAACAAATGTAAAATTTACACAAGCTCAGAATTTGAGAGAGAATTTTTATAACATGTTGTATAGATGGCATTTAGATCCCAAAAAGTTATCTTGTATGTATCCGAATTTACAATCTAAGTGTTGGAGATGTGATTGTGTGGATGCTACGTATTATCATATATGGTGGACTTGCAAAAAAGTCAAAGCATTTTGGATAAAAATATGGTGGGTTATTCGGGCAGGCTCTGCTTGCTCCGCGCTCTTCTGGTGGGCCCCCCACCGCTTGGGGGGAACAGGACGCCCTGTAGAGGCTCCTGCCGAAGGGGCAGCGTAGCGGGGGATCCCCTGAGTCGGCGGCAGCCGTGGGGGGGCCGCATCGCCCTAGGCACCGGGAGGCATGATGGGGAGGCGCTGCGGCATCTTCGGGAGGAGGCAGCTGGAAGAACGCGCGATTTGAAGGACGCGGTTGCTGTGTGGTGAGGCGGAAACCTCCCCCCCCCGTTCCCTTGCTTGTTCGTAAGAAAAGGAAAGAAAAAACTGCCAGCTGTTTTTAAAGTCGTTTTCAACTTGGCTGGAGAGGCGTGCCTGGAGGGAGGGGGATTTCCCCCCCCTCGGACAGGCGGCTTTAAAACCTTTTGCTCTCGGCCCTAGAGGAGGAGGAAGGGAGAGAGCCAACTAATGATTTCACGCCCATAACAAAGGCGGATTCTGGACTTTAACTTTATAAATGAGGTGATGATCTGAAAATTTTGGAAACTTTGGAAACTTTTGTTATGCCTTTAAACCCCGAAGCTGGCAGGGCAAGATGGCACACTTCCGTTGTCTTTATAAACATTGAAAATTGACTCCACCTATAGAAGTTCAGGCTTCCTGTCTTTGTCCTCTGTGACACTCAGACAAATCTCCAGTTGAATTGCATCTCCCTGGAACAAAGGACTTTTTTACTCTACTGCCAGAAGTAATTAGAACAATTTCCTCTCTGCTTGGACTCCTAGCCTCCTGAACTCTCTCGGCGGTTTCCCTCCTTAATTTCCTGTCTGTATTGACTTTGAACTTTTACTGCTCAATATAATGCCACCTAAAAGACCACCTCCGGGGAAGCCGGGCTTTGCTGTCTCCGCCCCCACATCTACAGTTTCAAGTCCGAGCGGTCAATAAACGTTAACATCATTGATGCAGCCTAAACCTGCTGAGATGGACTTTCAACAGATGTTCCAACAAATCTTAAAGGGACAGGAGGACATAAAAAGTGAACTAAAGGAGATGAGAGAACAGCTGAAAGCGAATCAAGACCAGACGAGTAAAAATACACAGAGATTGGATCTTTTGGAGGGAGGGATGGCTGAGATGAGGGGGGAGGTGCAAGGGGTGCAGAAGGGGAATCAGGAGATTGAAATCCACCAAATGAAAACAGAATTTGAAAGAATGTCCTTCTTTCTCAGGTTCCAAAATGTAGTGGAGGCAGATGATGAAGATTTAAGGGACATCATGATAAACATCTTGGCTGAATATATACAGAAAGAAAAACAACAGATGGGGTGGGAACTGGATCTGGTTTATAGAGTAAACTCAGCATATGCTAGAACACATAATGTTCCTAGGGAGGTACATGTTAAATTTCTCAGAAAGACCACAAGAGATGAGATTCTGAGTGCACAAAGAGGGCAAGTGTTGAAATATCAAGATAGAGAAATAACCATTCTGAAAGAGATCCCCAAGAAAGTGAGAGAGAAAAGAAAAAAATATTCGCAATTAGCGAAGAAGCCTTACCAGAAAGGGGTTTGGTTTAGATGGTTGATGCCTGAAGGTATGCTAATTTTCTGGGAGGATACTAGAGTTAGAATCAACACAACCATAGAGGCTCAGGCCTTTATGGAAAAAAATAAAGCACTCCTAGATATACCTGATGATCCTATACCCGACATACAAGACACGGGAGGGGCCGGAGCTCTGCTGCCGGGGGGAGAAGGGGCAATACCAAGAAAACTCAGATCACAAAAATGAATAAGGAAATCGGCTTTATACAAATTGATTGAAACTTTTATATGAATTTACATGCTGACAAATTACCACTATGTAATATTGAATTATTTGTTTAAATGAATACTATGAGTACGGGGGGCGGGGATACCCTTCACACATTGTAACTGCCAAAATTTGTAACCTACTCCAATACCCTTTTCCTTCTTATTTAAAAAAAAAACCAATAAAACTTTGTTTAAAAAAATATACTTAAAAAGAGGATAAAGTTCACTCCCCAGTTGTTAGGTATAATTACAGACTATACAGTTATAGAGACTAATTTGATTTTGAACTTAACAACGGCAGCAAGATTGTTGGTGGCGCAATACTGGAAGAAGGAAGAAGGAAGAATTGCCTACTATTCAAGAATGGACGCTAAAAGTAGTAAATCTAGCAGAGATGGCCAAAATTACAGCATATTTGAAGGACCATTCGGATGAGAAATATAAGTTGGAATGGAGAAGATGGATTGACTATATTCAAAATAAATATTGGACTAAAAAATTTCAATTAGCTTATGAGTGAAGGCACAAAGAATGTTACAATTTACCTAAAGTTAGCTTAACAAAAGGGGAATTAAAGCACAAGAGGAGGTAGGATATTAAAATCAGTTAGCTTATGTTAGCGTATGATTGTTAAATGTTTATACCCTGTATTTTGCTCTGGGAGGTTGGGGGGAGGGAGGATCGGAGGGTGGGAAGGGGAAGGGGTAATATTTGTAAAATTTGTTAAAACCTTTAATAAAAAATAATAATAATGAAGTATCGCTACCTGGCCATTGAAACTACACGGCTATGGATGAAGTATGTAACAGTGATCCCCATTGTCATCGGGGCACTTGGCACCATGTCCAAGAATTTTACAAGATACATCAACAAATTGGAACGTCCTGCAATAACCCCAGCGGAACTGCAAAAAACTGCGCTACTCGGAACATCTTATATTTTAAGAAGGTACTTGGTTGATACCTAGGACGCTGGCAGCAAACCGTATCAACCATTAGCACCAGTCACTGGTATTTGTAATGCATTTATGAATGTTCAGTTGGCTGAGTTTCATGTTTAATGAATAAAGTATATAATAATAATAATAATAATAATAATAATAATAATAATAATAATAATAATAATAATAATAATAATAATAATAATAATAATAATAATACTTTTCCACACTTTCTTGTTTGTTCCTGTTCACCCCACATCAAGGAGGTCATGATGTCATCACAGGATGTCCATGAAGGGTTAAAGAAACATTATGATTTTAATCTTGAGTTAAGTCTTGGTGGTCCGTGGCCATTATTTGTGGCCACAGAAGGTGTTTAAAGGGAGTCCAAACAAATAACCAATGGCTGCTGGCAATTTATTAATTAGAAACTATTGCAGAAAAGCAGACTGATATTGCCTAGTTTCTGAATTTTTGACAAATGAATCATATTGCTTGTAAACAGATTTACAAAAACCTTGTTTTGGGCCACAGATGTGTCTGATATCATTCCCCAATCCTGAAAGTTATGTAGTCTTTAAAAATTGATTTTAAATCTGGCAAATATGAAAAGTAGTATTGATATTCATGAATTTGCTAGGGAGGTGCATAAACATGGGTGAAGTGGAACAGAAGGAAGAAGCAGAAGAAAAGAAAATTTGCATACTTCCAGTAACTAAGGTGAGCTTTTGTAACATCTAAATAAAATTTCTGCATAGGTTATTGATATAATGCAATATATTTTGCATGCTATCTGCATAGTGCATACATACATTTCCAGAACTTTCCATATGTCTGGACCCCATAGCCTTTGTAAAAAGAATATATAAATAATCATGATAGCTAACAAGTCTTTTCTTATATGGTGTATACAGGTTTATATGCTATTATCAATTCATTGCAGCATTTATTGTTTATTTCATTTATTCAATTGATATGGCTGCTAACTATGTGGAAAATGGTATAATGTACTTCGATGTTTCATTATAAAACCTAATTTTGCTACCCCTCTCAGAACTAGATCCCTATTTGCTACCTCAAATAAGTTTCTGTGCTCAGAATGTGAGCACAGAATGTGATATAACCTAAACCTTACTATTACTAAACTTTACTATAGCTAGTAAAACGTGAACATTTCTTAAATGTTTGTCAAATTAAATCAACTGTTACCCTGGCTGACTTTATAGGATTCATTGATTGTAGCTTCATCCATGATGACTATGTGGAGATCTATCAACAAAGGGAATGCTTACCATTCCATGTAGAATTTGGTCATTACTTCCTAACAGGGACGTGCGGTCAGGGGAGGCAGGGGAGGCATAGCCTCACCTCTCATTATGAAATAATAATATATAATAATAATATCCACGATGGAGTTTCATATATATAAGAGGAGGGAGGACGAGGAGCGCGCGCGGGGCGGTGCCAGCTGGCGTTTAGGTAGATAGCCAGATGTCCTAAACGCCAGATGCACAGAAAAGCACTGAAAAGCAGCTGCTGTTGGGGACCGCAGGGACGTGCGGTCAGGGGAGGCAGGGAAGGCAGAGCCTCACCTCTCATCATGAAATAATAATATATAATAATAATATCCACAAGGGAGTTTCATATATATAAGAGGAAGAGGAGGGAGGAGGAGGAGCGCGTGCGGGGCGGTGCCAGCTGGGCAACCAGCGGAGGCAGGAGGGTTCTCGGAAGCGCCAATAACCTTCCTGCCTCCGCTGTACTTTGTGCACTCCTCGCGACTGCAATAGACATCCAGAAGTGGCAGGGGCTTGATGATGTTGCCGCAGCTGCCATGCGCGGACGGACGGAAGTAGCCAGAGTGGCACCGAGGCAGTCCGACGGATGAGCGACCGAGGATCAGGCTGCCTGATCCTCCATCGCTCACTCGCTCGCTCTTTCATCCGCCCGGACCCCTCGGTGCCACTCTAGTTACCTCCGTCCGGCCGCGCCCAGTAGCGACGTCGGCGACGTCATCAAGACGAAGTGGCTTGGAGGCGAAGTGCTTTTCAGTGCTTTTCAGTGCTTTTCAGTGCTTTTCAGTGCTTTTCTGTGCGTCTGTGCGTCTGTGTGTCTGTGCGTCTGTGCGTCTGGCGTTTAGGTAGATAGCCAGATGTCCTAAACGCCAGACGCACAGAAAAGCACTGAAAAGCAGCTGCTGTTGGGGATCACGGAGCGCGAGCCGGCAGAGTGCGCTCAGGAAGGTGGGGAATGGGATCACGATCCCATTCGGCGCCTTCCTGAGCGTGCTCCGCCAGCTCGCTGTTGGGGATCGCGGACCTCGATCCCATTCCCCACCTTCCTGAGTGCGCTCCGCCGGCTCGCTGTTGGGGATCACAATCCCACTCACCGCCTTCCTGAGCGCGCTCTGCCGGCTCGCTGTTGGGGATCACGGAGTGCGAGCTGGCGGAGCGCGCTCAGGAAGGCGGGGAATGGGATCATGATCCCATTCCCTGCCTTCCTGAGCGTGCTCCGCCGGCTCGTGCTCCACGATCTCCAACAGCAGCTGCTTTTCAGTGCTTTTCTGTGCGTCTGGCATTTAGGTAGATAGCCGGATGTCCTAAACGCCAGACGCACAGAAAAGCACTGAAAAGCAGCTGCTGTTGGGGATCGTGGAGCGCGAGCCGGCGGAGCGCACTCAGGAAGGCGGGGAATGGGATCACGTGTGCTGGAGGCTGAGGCAGCCTCAGCCTCCAGCACACATGGTCCCATTCCCCGCCTTCCTGATGACGTCACCAGCCTCACCAGCCATAAACCTCACCGCACGTCACTGCCCCCAGGAGCATTCTGCAAGCCCCCCCAAGTCTATTCATGCCTTTTTGGGGGAAAAACGGGCCTGTTTTCACAAAATATGGGCCGTTTTGGGGAGGTTTGCAGAGTGCAAAAACTTTTTTTCCCTTTCGGAAAGCTCTTTGACTGATTGATGAGAATTACATTGATCAAGTGCTGTGCCAGCAGAAACAAAGTCTTAGCTGCTGCAGATTGTCAATGATTTCCTTCTCCAGCACATGGATAAATACACCTGGAAACATCTACCTACCTACCTACTCTCTCTCTCTCCCTCCCTCTATCTACCTACCTACTATCTCTCTCTCCCTACCTATCTACTGTATTTCTCTCTCTCTCTCCATTTCTCTCTCTCTCTATCCCTCTACCTACCAACCTACCTACTCTCTCTCTCTCCCTACCTATCTACTGTATTTCTCTCTATATATATCTCTTTCTATTTCTCTCTCTATATCCCTCTACCTACCTACTTACCTACCTACCTACATACATACATACTCTCTCTCCCCCTACCTACCTACTGTATTTTTCTCTGTTTGTCTCCCTCTCTATCCCCTATCTACCTACCTACTTTTTTAAAAAATTGCCTCTTCAAAACCTTGGTGCATCTTATACTCCGAAAAATACAGGGTAGTTATCCCATAGAGATACAGAGCTTGACTGCAACAATCTAGTTGTTTGGTGACAAAGAAATATGAAAAATGCCAACTCTGTGATGTCATTAGTGTTGTCTGGCTTTGTGCATCTTAGATCTGAAAACCATCAACATTTTTAAAGAAATAGAATTCAGACAACAAGAAGAAAACAACAACAATATGCTATCGTACTGGTTATCCTCAACGGCAGAGGAAAAAATGGCAAACTAGAACACAAGTCTATTGAAAAACAACTCACACTAACTTACTGCTCCATTACCAAAGAAACAACCCAACCTCTCACAAGAGGAGTTGTGTAATAACATTATTCAGCAATCTAGAGCTCCAGAAAAAAAGATTACTTATACATCTTATAATGAAATGGACACCTGTGTAACTGTATTAAAAAGGACTTGGTCACTCAATCCACTATAGCAGAATCAAAATAATTACTGATAATGCCATACATCACAAACTTCTAGAAACAAAAAAACTGATTACTACAAGCCCATAGTATCACTGTAGCATACAAACCAACTAAAGCCCTCCAAAACATCTTAAATAAATCAAAAGACCCAAGAAGAAAAAAATTACAACATACAGTGTAAAGATTAACAGACATTATGTAGGACAGATAGGCAAAAGACTAGCAGGGCACATCCGTGAACATCAACTAAAACTAGAAAGAGATGATGAAAGCTCCTCAATCTCACAACACAACCACAGTTTCAACTGGGAACGTGTGAGCATCCCAAAACAAGTTAAACCCTCAAATACTCAGGAATGCCTGGAAGCTTGGTATTCAGACAAATCAGCCATCAATAGATATTTATAGATAAATCACATTTGCACACCATTCAGAACAGACAATAAAAAACTTGAAAGAAAATAAAAGGACCAGAGCAGCAGCCAACACATAGATAAACAGGGATTAACACCAGACAAAAAAAATACCCTAAATAAGGAAATACCAAGGAGAAAACCACACTCCCACTAACACTGGCAGCTCAAGCTATTATACAGTATATAAACAGGGAGCAAACCTCACATTCACTAGCACCAATGATGTTACATAGTTGGGTAATGAAATAACCAACTAGCAAATAACCAACCATTGAGAGAGAACCATTGATTCCACAGTAGATCTGATAGCTATAATATTCCAGAAATCTTTGTGATATATAGCATTTCCTGTACATTTTTTAAAAGTCTTGATATTGTCAGTAACACTTGTGTTCCAGAAGGTGGACAGAAAAAAAAAAGGAAAGCAAAGAAATGTGATGTTTCTGGATCAGTTCTGTTTTTTGGCCACTCAGGCCAAAAAAAGCAAATGACATAGTAACTCAGCAATTGTGCTTCATTTTTTGTAGGTAGCAAAAAGAGAAAAAAAAGGATTTAAGAAAAAGCTCTTGCTTTAGTGGTGGTTTCTGTATTTTAAAAGTGTAAAAAAAAGCCTTCAGTTTCCTGTTGAGACTATAATAACAAGGAAGAGAAGAAAAAATATACAGGAATATGCAGTCATCATACTCATGGGGAACACTTAAAAACATTGGGGAATTAAAAGGAAACCATATAATATGTTTTCTATAGTATCTGAGGCTCTAGGGTATGATATTTGACTCTTGTGACACTTCGTTGACTTAAATGCCTTTAGAACCATTACCAATATTTGTCTGTTAGAGGGTCACTACCATCTCCCTTGATGTGTAATATTCACCCCAAATGGGAATCCTAACATTTGTACAAACACAATACGTAGAGAACAAAAACAATCATAAAAGGAATTTGTGGAAAGAAAAAGAGAAAAGAACTGTAACCTACTGATAGGTTACAGTGGCCATGTAGACCCAGTCACAGTGCTACCTACAATGCCATATCACAATCGGGAATATTTATCATTCTGATCCTTGCAACTGTTGTATTCGCCCAGCTTTAATAGCAGGCATCTAGTTTTATATTCCAGTTTTATAATAGATAGTTGCACAGCAAAGAATACTAATAACTAAACTTATTATTATTATTATTATTATTATTATTATTATTATTATTAATCAAAATCCATTATTTTCAATTTATTTTAATTAATAGAAAATTTAGAATAACGCAAATTATATTTACATTATTATTGTACACTGTAATGGAAGCCTATTGAAACAGGTTGAAGATTAATGAAAAGGCTGCTTTAAATCACAGGTGTAACATGTATTATGGATTCTCTTTCTAATCGGTGGAAGATTTTCCATTCTGCATGTATCTCTCTCTCTCTCTCTCTCTCTCTCTCTCTCTCTCTCTCTCTCTCTCTCTCTCTCTCTCTCTCTCTCTCTCTCTCTCTCTCTTTGTGTGTGTGTGTGTGTGTCTGTCTGTCTGTCTGTCTCTGTTTCTGTCTCTTCATTCATTCATTCATTCATTCATTCATTCTTTCATTCATTCATTCATGGCATATCCTACATGGATTACCAATATAAATTTACATTTCAACTAGATTAGTAGAACCCAATAAAATATAAATGTTAAAAAGATCTATCTTTAAATATCAATGTCCAGGCCATCTAATCATTGAAGCTCAGCATCATTTATATTAGAAAAATCAGATACTGGATTGGTTTTTGCCCTCAGTTTACAGCATACAACCTGCCACTAATTCATGCCATCTTAACACAACAGTTTTTCCTTGATGTGGGGAAAAAAATATCTCTGTAGAATCCTAATCCCTGTGTAAATCTTGCATCTTTCTAATTAGGCAAAAACACAAATCATGGAATGGTTTGGTATAGAAAATATGTTATTACCAGGGGTGGGTTTCACATTTTGTTACCACTGGTACGTGGGTGCTTGCGCCCCTTCAGTGCATGTGCCCGGCCTTCCACGCATGTGCTTTGCTCGCCTTCCATGCATGCGCCCGGCCTCAAAAATGGGCCTAAATAGGACAGCATAGAGCGGGGCGGGTAGGCAAGCCCACCTGCGATTTCAGGCAAAGCGGCAGAAACCAGCTGAATACCACCTCTGGTTATTACTGATATTTCTGTGCTGCTTAACTCTAAACAGCACCTATTGAAAATGATGACAGGCACTCTTAAAAACAATGAAAGTCAGCTAGACAGATGAAAGATCACTCACTAAAAAGATTTCTGTAGTACAATCCTATAAATGATTACTTAGAGCAGTGGTTCTCAACCTTCCCAATGCCGAGACCCTTTAATACAGTTCCTCATGTTGTGGTGACCCCCAACCATAAAATTGGTGTCTCAGTTCCTAAGACCATCGAAAATATGTGTTTTCTGATGGACTTAGGCGACCCTTGTGAAAGGGTCGTTCAACCCCCAAAGGGGTCCCGACCCACAGGTTGAGAACCACTGACTTAGCGGTTAGCCCATTTATACTGTGTGGTGCTTATTCCAAAGTAATTGCGCACCGGATTGCAACTTAATTTTATGTTAAATTGAATTGTCACAAAGTAGATAACTGATTCAGATGAGGTGGATTTTTCTACAATACTCAGACATGGAATTCTTTATACATGTTTGGGTAGAATAAAAACAATTCCAGTCAGTGCATTAGAAGACTGTTGACTTACTTCATTTCACAAAAGAGAAGAGTATCAGTCTAAAAACGGAATGCTGAAGAAAGGACATCCCAGTCACATCCGTTTGCTCTTCTGACATTAGTGAAGATGATTTTAGCCATTTGGATTCAAGAAAAAAATAGTTGTCCTACTTCTCTGCTTTGATCAGTTCTTTGAATTCCACCATGACATTCTTTCCTTTATCTGAGTTGCATCAAGGAAGGAACAATCAGAACAAGTTGATTTTAATTTTTATTATCTTAAACTATTCATCTGATCTTTGAATTCCAGAATTGTTACACTTTCATAGTTATGTATTCAGGTAGTTAAAATGATATAAGAGTTTTCCTCTCCCCCTCCAAGCTCCAACTTTTTAATTTTTTCCTCCAATGGGGATATAAAGTTCTTCTTTCCTTCCTTTAAACCTAATTCTTATCTGTAAATGGGGCTACCTTGCCTGCACAGAAATCAACATTTCCTATTCAGATGCAGCCCCCTTTTTTAAAACATTGTAAGCCTGAATACAATTCTGCATCATTTGTACAGAGATTTAATTCCAGACTTCTGTTTAATGATGAAATAACAGAGAGGTTCAACAGAATGCATAATAAGATGTTAACATATATGCAGGAAGTGCAATCCTGATCATCCAGGATGCATAAAAATAAGATCAGTATAGTTTTCCTGTTACCTTTTGCTCATAAGAAAAATATAAAACATGCCAAACAAGTTCTCAATGAGGATGTAAGAAGACTCTACTCCTAGTGTGTATGTGTATCTTTATTTGTTTGTGTCATGTTAATGGAGTTATTGATGTAATTTATAACAAGATATTAATGACCAAATAAAGTGCTGAATTCCTAAAGGATTCTTGTCTATATACAGCTCTTGAACATTCTCTCTCTTCCACTTCTTACTCATCAGAGTTAAGTTTAATTCCAAGGGACTTCATGGGTTTCCATGTGGTACCTCTTAACCACTTTTTTCAGGATGTTTTTTTGGTTTCTCACTTTATCCTACAGTAAAGAATGCTTTAATTCAGGGTTCCTCAACCCCTGGGCCATGGCCGGTTAATGGGCCGTGATTATTTAGAACTGACCTGTGCAAATGGCAGGCCGGTATGCATGCATGCACACAGCTCAACTCGCGCAAGTTGAGCTGCACGTACATGCATACACTGGGTCACCACTCTGGTGGCCCTTTCCCCCCCTCTCTCCCCAGCCGGGCTGCCAGGCTGCAACGGTTGGGGACCACTGCTTTAATTCTTTCCCTGCTCCCCCATTCTTTGAGGTCTCAGAGATTTAGGGTGATGTGCCTACAGATTTGCATTGTAAATTATTTTGTAAATTCATGTTCATGTGTTTCAACTTTATCACAGCTAACAATATCTAAAAATAGGAAAAGAGGCTTCCACATGATTATGAATAGCTTCCTAGAAATGGCTGACCAAAACCTAGATTGATGGATAGATGGATAGATGGGTAGATGGATATATGGATGGATGGATGGATGGAGAGATGGAGAGATGGATGGATGGATGGACGGACGGACGGATGGATGGGTGGATGGATGGATGGAGAGATGGATGGATGGATGGAGAGATGGGTGGATGGATGGATAGATAGATAAGTAGGTATATAGATGATAGATAGATAGATAGATAGATAGATAGATAGATAGATAGATAGATAGATAGATATTGGGACTGAAAAAAATCCCAATTTGTAGGGATTCTCCCAATGAAAATCCTTCTCCTTATCTTCTTACATCCTTCTTATTAGGTCCTAAAGGGAGGGTACAAAGGACAATGTTTACAGGAGATGAATATTATTTAAAGCAATAGTCTGCTCTTATGTTAAACTTAATTCAATTTGAGACCTCCTTCCCTTGCTCTTTGCTCCCATTGCTCTGCAGAAAAATTCCTTCAAGAGATGGATGTCCTTACCTCTAACCATCTCCAACTTTCAGCTAGAAATTTTTCTACTACTCATCTAAAGTCACTTCCACACCCACCACTGTGATAACACATAATTTGTACCGCACCCCTTTGTCCTCACAATGCTGTTGATGGCAGGGAGAATTTCAACAGCTTATTAATTTCCAGCTAGGAGATTTCTCCAAAGCAAATACTGCAGGAATCTATTTCCTGTGGAGTTTCGAGAGAGTGGAAACTCATCTGTGAATCTCCATCTGCCCTTTTTATGAGTTGCATCCAGAAAGTTTAAATTTCATTCTCTATAATGACCTTTCAGAAATCAAAATGAGCAATGATTTCACAGAATAGAAAAAAAGTTATACATGAATTGTAATTTGACCACATATATAACTCTACATGTCTGACCTGAGTTCCAATTTTTGATGTGAACGAATGACTAAATAACAAGGGTCTTGATAGGCTACACTTTATTCCTTTCTCCCATTGTAGTCTATTTTTTCCTTCGCTCCAAACCAGCCAGACCAGTTGATGGTAAATATCATAGCAAGATATTTATCATTTAATTATTCAGTTGCCTAGGAATTTCCCTGTCAAAAATCTGCAAGTCAATGTCACCAATCCCCTAGGCAGTATTTTGTGTGACTCAATCATTGTATAATAATTATGAAAATAAGTTAGAATTTAAAAGGGCAAATAAAGTGGAATAAGTTGAATTCTAGAACTAGCAATGCGAAGAGATAGTCCAGTGCTGATCTGAAGTTTGTATGTCAGTAGACAGATTCCTTCAACATGTTTTTATATGGTTTCCAGCAGCAGTTATTTATAGTGCAACTTATTATTATGGATACTCTTTTACTAAGCTTTGTAGCAGCCTCCTCTAATATGTGTACTAACTTACAATCAGTGGTGGGTTTCAAATTTTTTTAGAACCTCTTCTGTAGGTGTGGCCTGCTTTGTGGGAGTAGATTGCCGCCCATGTGACCGGGTGGGAGTGGCTTGTCAGCCATTTGACCGGATGGGAGTGGCTTGGCAGTCATGTGACTGGATGGGAGTGGCCAACTTGTAAAATGTGGTGAAACTCATAACAACGCTCTTGCTTAGCAACCAAAATGTTGGCTCAGAAACTCTGGCATTTGAAGCACACAAGTCTTAAAGCTGTCAAGTTACAAGACCCTTGTACCCCTACCCCTTTAGAAAAAAAAACCCCAGGGGTTGACAAACTTGACAGCTTTAAGACTTGTGGACTTCAACTCCCAGAATTCCTCCTCTCGCTTTTCATCTTGATGATGTGCGGACGGGCCGGGGGAGGGAGCTGGAACTGGTTCTAAATGGCACTGTAGATTTGTGGAACCTCTTCTATAGAAGAGGTTAGAACTGGCAGGAACCCACCCCTGCTTACAATGCAAAACACTGAGAGTGAACAGCTGCCCTTGCCAAATAACTATAGAACTTTCATAATATAAGTGGTAGCTATTATCCACCATTTCTCTTCAGGACATGTCCCAACAAGTAGCTGATCTGTATGATTTTGTTAATGCATTACCTGCCAAATATTCATACCTACCTCTTGCTGTCAAATCAAGTTTTAGACCTTCAGAAATGATGACTAATCTTCTCCCTCCACACACAAACACTTCTGCATCTACAGTAACTATAGCCCTGGAAACATCTTTTTTTCCTTCTCTTGTGTCCCCATGACTGTAGTTCTTGGCCCCATCCTACGAGAAAGACAGGCTTAACAAATAGAATAACAGAATAACAGAGTTGGAAGGGATCTTGGAGGTCTTTTAGTCCAACCTCCTGCTTAAGAGGGAGATCCTATACCACTTCAGACCAGTGGCTGTCCAGTCTCTTCTTGAAAATGTCCAGTGACGGAGCCCCCATGACTTCTGGAGGCAAGCCGTTCCACTGGTTAATTGTTCTTACTGTTAGGAAATTTCTGCATTGAAATTGAAACTGTACTGGTCCTTAACTACTCTATAGTGTTAAAATAGTGCTGAAGGGCGCCCATCACTAACAGGCTCAACATTTATAAAATCTGTTATTCTCTGTCACCTATTATTTGAAGAGAAGGCAGATGGCTTAGAACAGCAGCTGACTATGGATCAGCAAATGGCAATAGCAATTTCATGTCAGCATAGTTTTCTTCTGACTCAAGGATGGGTGGATAGCAGTTTGCCACAGCAAGTGGGGAAAAGTCACTCCTCCATGCTCAATTGACAGTGAAACAGTAGCCAAAGCTGTGAAGGTTTGGTTCAGTGTTATAAGCTTCAGATTTTCCCCCATATTCTTTGGCTCTTAGTGGCTAAGAGAAGGTGCTGTGATTCAGAACATTTTTCACTTAGATCCTGCCCTTGCTGTTGACTCAGACTAAGGCAAGAGACTTTCTCTTTCAACCTCACTTTTACAGAGTTGTAAAGACTCCAAGCAGAATCCAAATTTACTTTTCAGAGTAAGCGTTCCACAATGAATGGAAGTTAAGTTAGTCATCTAACTATATTTCATTGCTTCAACGGGGGAACTATAAGTAGGACTAATTCTACAGTAACATCGTGTCTACAAAATGTGTTGAACACTGAGTAACTCTACCTAAATATTGATATTTATAAATGTAATCGTGTCGGTTACTCTACCTTACTGGCAATTTTTAAGTATAGGAAGAAACAGGATTTTCTCTTCTTTTCATCCCTGACTCTCATCCTATAAAGTTATCCAACAGCACTAATGCAAAATCTGGTAGCATAGTGAACATTTTTAAATCAGTTGAAGAAAGCCTACTCATTCACACTGTCATACAAAACACAAAGTCAACTAAGCATTTTTGCTGAACCTTTAGCTGGATGGGTAATTTTAATTCAACAAACTGTAGGGGGGAAGAATTAGAAACATATTCCATATTTCACCACATATCCCCTATAGTCATTTTATTTTTCCTCCAAGCATATTTACAATATAGTGGAATGGGAATCTGCAGCAAAAGCAGCTATTAAAATTAAGATGATCAGGCTTTGATTCTGGGTTAATATTTATGGAATATTTCTCTCAGCATAGGCATAGATGGGATGAAAGGTTGTTGCCCATAAGAGGAAATATTTTGCTGTCAGGACAAACAAACATTAGAAGTAATAGCCACAGAATGTGATTGTACTGTAAAATAGCAAGGACATATAATTGTTTACCAATTGGTATTCCTGTTAATATAATCAGTATAAAAATGGGTCATGATGAAAAATGAATCATATGAAGCTCTTATATAAGAGGCAAGCAATCTAGAGAAATGGGAAACAGAATCCAGCAGATGGCATTCATCTTTCTTCACAATTTATGTATCATATTTTGTTATTTTTATATACTGTACATGATTCATTTAATCATATGAGAAAGATTTAGCTGGGCAGCATACCTTACATTTACTTTTGTCTGACCAAATTTCAAGAGTATTTCAGGACTGAATTGAGAAGTTTAAAAAGCTGATGCTGAGTACATTCACAAGGAGATGTTGGCTACAATCCTGGTCAGTTACTGAACTTGATAGGACTTCTGAATGGTCATACAATTGTTTTGCTGTGGTAGACAAGATTAAACTGCATTTTTACCTGGTAAGCCTTTTGGCAGCTACCCAAACCTGATAAATTTGATCAATTCAGCATGTAGGCTACTTGGATATTTTAACTGTGATACACTTATTCTGATGTTGTAAATTGTTTTGTCTAACTATAATCATTAAAAACATATTGTTTTGGTTATAATAGTTGCATAAACCATGTAAACACCACATATCATTTGGGCCATGATGAGGCTATAGTTTATAAATTCTGAATAATTGCAATTGTCTCCAGCAGAATATATTTCTACCTCATTCAGTGCTATTTTTCCCTTTGATGTTTAGATAGGCCTGAAGGCTTATTAAATGTAAAATTTAAATTTGGATCAGGCATGATTGCTTTTTCCCTCTACTCTCATTATAAAGAATTGAAAAACAAAAATAGCAAATGAGAGTTTGATATTAAATTGGCACGTTTGAACAGCTGTACGTATACGTGACAGTGAAGGATATCACAATTTAATTTTTTCTCAAGATAAAAGATTAGTTCACCTAATAACCTTCGGACACTTTCAGAAACATTAACGATTTTTTTTCAGTTAGAGTTTGGCCTTAAGTATATACAGTCTCCCTCTCCCTCCCTTCCTCCCTCCACACACACACACACACACACAGACACATATATATGTTGTATTTGTGCTGATAAATAAATAAAGGGAGACTAGTGTAGATCTATTTCAAGCTATTTAGCTCTCATCAGCTAGCCATACCCTTACTGGGATTTGAACCTGGGCTTGTAACACAAATACATACATACATACGTATACGTATACGTATACGTATACGTATACGTATACATACATACATACATACATACATATGTTGTATTTGTACTGATAAATAAATAAAGGCTATATATATATATATATATATATATATATATATATATATATATATATATATATATATATATATATATATATATATATATATATATATATATATATATATATATATATATATATATATATATATATATATATATGCATTAATATATAATATATATAATGCACCCTCTAGATTTATTGCTTTCCCTGTTCCATTGGAGGAAAATATTTCTTCAAATCAGCAAACAGAGAGTAATTAATTCTCATCACCTTTCTTACAAAAAGTATTTATCATTTATCTTTCATTTGTCAGGTGGATAGTGCAGAGACAGCACCCAAGACAGGTTAATTGTAGTGTATTCGGATACACCTCAAAGTAAGATTGAGTAATTGGTTTTCTGCTAAACCACTCAAATTTTCCAACTAGAATCTTTAGTTCAAAACAATAACATTTGGGATAGTCAGCATAATCATGAAAATGACCAAGCTCTGAATCCAAATTGACCAAGACATTTTACAAAATGGTTGTCATTTCAAAGGAAAAAGACCCCAGGGAAGCTAAATTATTGCCTTCTCTATCGTGTTTTTCTACACATAAACTATCTTAGCATTCTTTACATGCCGAATAACAAATATGAGCTCTTTTATCAAGAGTATTTATAGCCTCATCTAGAACAGTATTGCACAAAACGATTACAACTCGTTTAACAATTTGTTAAATTGTTTCTTTATATCAGATAGTAATAAAGCAGATGAGTCATACTTTAATTTGAGGTGGCCACCCTTCCCTGTCATCCCCATCATGTTTATTTGTTTAGGGATTCTTGTAATTTTACAAGGAAACCAAGTCAGGGAGAGACCAGAGGCAAAACCAGGACAGGTTGCTCTTGTCATGGAAAAGATGTAACTTTGACAACTGTCTATGGAGATTCTCAGTCATCCAGGTCATGGTTGTCCCAAAGCCGCTTTTCCAAAAGGCAACCAGACTGTCTTGTTTTGTTTTGTTTTTCTTTGAAAATGTTTCATTTCTCATCCAAGAAACTTCTTCTGTTCTTGGATGAGAATTGAAGAAGCGGAAGTGAAGAAGCTTCTTGGATGAGAAGCGAAATGCTTTCAAAGGAAAAAAACCAAGGAAGTCCAGTTGCCTTTTGGAAAACAAACATTTTGGGGACAACTTTGACAGCTATTTATTTAGTGCCAATAATATAGATTTTATTTTATAAAGTACATTAGGACAGGCTCCTTCCCCAAGGACTAAAATTTGGGGGAAGGGGAATGACAGAAAAAGGGGTGATAAATGGTGTTGGGATGAAAAGGGAAGTGACCTCAAATAGTTTCAGCTGCACATGAAGAATGGAGGGGTGAACCTGGATCACTTCGGTCTTATGAATGAAAGTTCCCATTTGGGGATATAAAAGAAACCCATCATAATCCATTGGAAGCTAATTTAGGCATTCTACTTCTCAAGTACAAATGCTGGAATCAGACTTTTCTCTTAAAAGTTCCCTAATCCAAAATCTATAAAAATATGCTTGGAAATACAGTATTACTGAAAATAGAACGAGTGTGTGTGTGTGTGTGTGTGTGTGTGTGTGTGTGTAGTGGGGTTAAATAAATTGCTTATATAATAGCAATTTGCATTTAAAAAGCAAGCATCAGGAAACTGTATGTGAATGATGATTTGTATTAAAAATCTCATTAGCAATTTACATGGATAGTTTTAGAGATTAGGGGAAGATATGAACAAAATGCCTTCAGGTTATATATGTTGAGATTATAACTGATTATAGATTTTTTTTAAACGGGGAAAATAGGTCTGGAGAAAATTACTGCAACTGATCATGAGGAGCAAAACAGCAGAATATTAAAGCAAACATACATGCCCATTTCCTGAATTTCTCACCACTGCTGTGCTGATTTGGACTGTTGAGAAGTGAAATGAACAAATTCTGGAATACTGTAGCTTCCCACTTCTGCAGTAGGATAGAGCAAAGAGGGGATGATCAACCAAAGAACATGGACACATTTTTTTTGCTGCCGTTCCGATATACAGTATTAATTTTCAATGTTTCTTTTTTTATTCCTTGCCCATACAAACCAATAAGAATAATTGTGGTTTCATCATGATGTTAGTCCGCAGTATCTTTTATATCACTGTATGGATTTGTAACCAAAGTAAGTTTTTGCTTTTTCATAAGTCCATGATGCATGATAAAAATGTCCTTCTTTATTTTCACACTTTCAACGCTGCTTTGGTATTCCCTTAAACATTTTAGGCAGTTTAGCCAGTGTATTATACCAATGGTACATCATTTTATAAAATTTCTGTAAACAATGTAAATATTTACATTAGTTCTCCACATTTTCTCCCATATATCCATATTTATGTTATAACCAAAGTCTGCAGCCCACATACTATATAGTCTCTACCCTGTTCATCTTCTGTTTCAAGCCTTAGTAGCAATTAATACACTTGAGCTGTCATATGACTATCATTTATACATAACTCTACTTCAAATTCAGTTTGCCTCTTTTCAATTCCAAATTGTGTTTTGTTCATTTTAAACCTGTGTTTCATCTGACTATAAGAAAACCATTGCAAATAATGTCCTTTGGTAGCTAATTGGGCCTTCCTCTTCCTCTTAATTTATTCCTTATTTTGTATTAATCAATCCTTATAAGTTCTTGATCTGTTGTCCCTCTTCTGTAGAAAGCCTTTTGTGTCAATAATGTTATCTTTGGACACAGTGTGGGTTTATATTTATTCCATATTCGTAATAATGTTTCTCAAGTGATAATTCTTAAAACCTGGACTTGCTTTCAAAATTCACTTAGGGTTGACTTTCTGAATACAATATAGAAAGAGACACTGAATCTATTGCAAAAGCCACTGGAAGTTCTCTCTGAATCTCTGATTACCTATGAAAGCCTATAAAAACCAATTATCCACACATAGAATTTTATATTCTTTGGTATTATAGTTTTAGTGAAGACTGGTCACACAGTATCAAGTAATACTCCAGTCCCTAATGTCTCATTTAATGTCTCTAGTCCCTAATGTCCATTAGAGCTTGAGCTACAGAAGTCAGGTTGCTGCTCAACAGTAACCCCAAAAATAAAATTAATCTTTGAAGCCCTCTGTTAACATATTATTGTATTTAACACACAGAAATCCACAAGTGACTTCCACTCTCCTATAAACGTATCTAATCCATTGTCTCTAATCAAGCTGTTAATTTCTCCATCTCTGCCAGTTCAGTCAATTCTTCAACAATTAGTATCCCTTTTTCTTTCCAATACTTAGCATAAACAAAAAGCATAAACTTTTTTAATATATATAATGAATAGATGGCAGGTCGACTTGCTTGATAAATAAATAGATTTCAATATTGGTGATAACATAGCATTTTTTTTATTAAATACAGAATGGGGAAGTTTATAATTATTTGTAGACCTGTTATGTAAGCGGGAGAGAACATACCAGATATTTCTGATATATTTTTCAGCATTCAACTAGGGTGGAGACTTGTTTATGTGTGTTTCATGTTAATGATATATTAGTCACTTGTTGTTTTTTGTACACATCTTTTAAATACTATTGTTTGGTTGCTCTGTTTGTAGTTGATGTTTGTCTTATTTTTTTCCCTTTTCTTTCCATTTTGAATTTCAACTTTGGGAAAAAAAGCCTTGTTGCTGCTGTTGGGTGTGTGTGTATGAGCAAATGAAGAAATAAATATGACTTTGCACAATGCATGGCACATGAAACAGGCTCTGTTTCTATTTCTGATCCTGTCACATTGGCAGGCATGATGAGGAATACAGTGGGAAGCTGGTCTGCCTTGCTTCCCTTGAGCCATCATTGTGCCACACTTTGCTGCTTTCTCAATGCTGGAATGTCATGCTTGTGTAAGCTTGCTTCCAGATAGATCTATCACCCTGCTTTTTAGGAATATACCGCTGAATGAGAAAAGTTGGCTGAGAGGATTACTGATCACCCCAAATACATCTGCACCACTCAAATACCTCCAACTGCAAATGCCAACATGATGAAGGCATTGGAGCTGGTTGGCTGGAGGCTTTTGTAGCTAATTTAATAATTACTATCCAACTGCATATCTGAGCTGGTTACCTTTTGAAAAAGGCATTCTAATTGCTAACCTTTAAATTTGTTCAGTTTTTAATTTGTATTTTGATGCCTCTTTTTTTTTTTAAAGAAACTTGAAATTGTGGGCTGCCCTGGGGGCCTTTTTCTGAGCCAAAAAGGAAGGGTTAAAACAAAAGCAAGGAAAATGAAATGAGTCTTAGTGGCAGTTATATTCTTTTGAAATAAAATGAGTTGTACAGATGCTTCGTGGGCTCTAGCTTGTACACTTTTCATTGGCGTCTTTTTAAAAGTTCAATTGGTGTGGGTAAATTAGGTGCAAACCAACCTAAGTGGCTAATGGAGTTTGAAAGAGATAATTCTCATCTCTCACAAGCATTGCATAATGCAGTAGTAGAACCCAAGTAGATGCTATGTAAGACACACATGTAAGCATTTCTAAATTTGGGGAATGTTTATTTTTTTTTCTCCAATGGAATTCAGTGGCAAGTGGCTGCACCACCTCATTCAAGCACATAGACATTTGAAAAGAGGTCTTTCCCATGGATTGAGAAGCATTTTGGGCTCTGTAGGAGGAGAAAGAGTTTAGCCAGCTTCTGCCTCTCATTCCCTTACAAAGGATGGTGACATCTTGATGTAGAAGCTTTAGCACTATATCTTTTACCATCATGTCATACCAATTCATACAAGAGATTCTTGATCAGGGTTAATGGCTTTCTGGGAGGAAATCCTGTTTACCATTATTATGAAAAACGTACTTCTGCAGACAGCAGAATTTGCTTCTGAGCATGGACAGAATTCCTGCATACAACAGCACGGTTGTAGCAATTAGTGTAATTGATAGGCGATTAAATATCCTGCAACTACAAACAATTCATTAAAAAATAGAATTTTGGGGTGCTTTTAATATTTGCAGCCCTCCTGCAACCCTGACTCCCCATTTTCATACACTGAGTAGTAATTCATAATAGTTAGATTCCAGGCAGATGTCATCACCTAGTTGCAAACTCTTACTATGTCACTACAGAGGAATTCAAATTTCAGAAACAAGGCTTTGTCTTATGTGTCTTGCCATTTAGCTCTAGTTTGCCCTCCCCCCCAAAGGGACGATGATTGCATACTCTTTATAATACCAATGGTCAAATGCCAAGTTTTAATTAAAGAGTAAAATATAGAAGGCCCAATTCACTTTCCCCATTCTCTTCAAAGGATGATGCCTCTCTTTCTCTCAAGGGATGATCTTCATTGGAGGCTGAGTTAGCACAGAGCATGTCCCGAATTAGCTAGGACAGGGGATTATATCTCCTATAACGCAAATGAGGTTTGCTTTCCTCTTCAGTCTGACCATAGCTTAATGTTGGCTGGTATACCTTAAAGTCCAAAGGGGCTCTGAGCAGAGGTGGTAGTCAGCAAGTTCTGAACAGTTCTGGAGAACCAGTAGCAGAAATTTTGAGTAGTTCCAAGAACTGACAAATACCACCTCTGACTGGCCCCATCCCCATCTATTCTCTACCTCCCAAGTCCCAGCTGATTGAGAGGGAACAGGGAATTATGCTGTATCCTTCCCCTGGAGTGGAGAGGGAATGGAGATTTTACAGTATCCTTCCCCTGCCATGCCCACCAAGCCATGCCACACCACGCCCACCAGGCCACACCCACAGAACTGGTAGTAAACATTTTTTAATCCCACCACTGCACGTAGTCCAAAAATGCCCCCCCCACACTCAAGCAGGAGATCCTACACTATTTCTGACAAATGGCAGTCCAATCTGTTCTTGAAAGTCTCAAGTGATGAAGCTCCCACAACGTCCGAAGGCAAGCTGCTCCATTGGTTGATTGATCTTACTCTCAGAAAGTTTCTCCTTATTTCTACATTGAATCTCTCCTTGGTTAGTTTCCATCTGTTATTCCTTGTCTGGCCTTCAGGTGCTTTGGAAAATAGTTTGACCACTTCCTGTCTGTGGCAGCCTCTCAAATATTAGAATACTGCTATCACGTCTCCCCATGTCCTTCTCTTCACTAGACTAGCCATGCCCAGTTCCTGTAACCGTTCTTCATATGTTTTAGTCTCCAGTTCCCTAATTATCCTGGTTGTTCTCCTCTGCACTTTTTCTAGAGTCTCAACATCTTTTTAAAAGTTCACTGAACTGAACTGAACTGAAGAAGCTTCTTGGATGAGAAGCAAAACATCTTCGAGGAAAAACAAAGTCCAGTTGACTCTTGAAAAGCACCTTTGGGACAACCTTGACCTAGGTGACTGAGAATCTCCATAGACAAGTGATAGAATTGCTTATCATTGAATGATCTCATATAAACATCTTGTTTCTGTTTGCTTCAACCTATTGATACTGATGATGTCCAGAAATTGGCAGCTTACTTGCACAACCTACAGGAAAGGAATAATGGTAATCTCAAAGGCAAGAAGTACTCCTGACAGAATGAGATAAACTTTGCTTTTACTGGCTTTGAGAAGAACTTTCTGCAAATGCATGCATATCCTATGAATAGCAATGAGTAGTGTAATGATGTGTATGCTTTATGTTATATTTTAAGTGCAATTGCTGTGCTTAGCTCTTTAAGAAGGCTAGGAAACAGTTAACCTTTTTTAATGATGTCATCTAGGGCAGAAGTCAGTTTACAGATGGCTGCCACTGAATAAAGACAAGCTCTAGTTCAAGCTCCTTGCTGTCTGCCTTTATTTTATGCCAAGGTCATCACAAGTAGTATGCATGTTAATATGTACATTCAAATGAAAACTGATTTATGCTTATAGTTTTTAAAAGAAAAGATTTCAACAAGTATCTGGATGTAAGAGATGAAGGAAGACCCATGATGGTTTAGGCTAAAGGCTAACCAACAGTCAATTACTATAGATTAAGATGAGACAGGAGTAGAGTAGCATATTCCTTCTCCTTCTCCAGTACTGGAGATATTGTACAGCAATCATGATTAGTCATAAACATTCCTTTAAAATTTGTCCATATTGCTCAATATTAGATTCGGTAGTAATTAATTCTATAGCTTAAGTAGGTACTATATGAAAACCACCAAAGCTCCTGCTCAATGCAAATGTCTGAATTGAAGCATCCTTATTAGACAACAGTCTAGTCTTTAAGTGAGCATTTCAGCTGAAGAGGAGCCCTCCAGTTCTCTGGGCAATTGGTTCCACTGTCAAAATGCTCATATAGTTTGGTAGTTATTCTGTGTCCTGCACGTTAGAATGAGAGAGAATCAAACTTGACTTTCTTGATAATGTGAAGCTCCTCACAAGTGGTTGTACCACATGACACTTCCCCCCAACATCTGCCCCTTTCAGGGTCTGTAAGAATTCAACTTGTGTACGGGATTCTAAAATAATTGCAAAATAAGCCTGTATTTCGCCATTTTTAAATTTCTTTTCTAATTATCTTCAGCATGAAATTGGCCTCTTTTCTTAACAGCAGCTGCACATAAGAATACATTTTCCTTGTGCAATTCAGTTGAATACATTTCTGCCAGAACAGAATAACAGAGTTGGAAGGGACCTTGGAGGTCTTCTAGTCCAACCCCTTGCTTAGGTAGGAAAACCCTACACCACTTCAGACAAATGGTTATCCAAATCTTCTTTAAAACTTCCAGTGTTTGAGCATTTAGAACTTCTGGGGGCAAGTTGTTCCACTGATTAATTGTTCTGTCAGGAAATTTCTCCTTAGTTCAAAGTTGCTTCTCTCTTTGATTAGTTTCCACCCATTGCTTCTTGTCCTGCCTTCAGGTGCTTTGGAGAATAGTTTGACTCTCTCTTCTTTGTAGCAGCCCCTGAGATATCGGAACACTGCTATCATGTCACCCTGGTTCCTTCTTTTAAACTAGACATTGGATCCATGTAGCTTAAAGTACAATATATATTTGCCCAAATGTGATTCGCCTATTATTTTCTTATATAGAACAGCAATTAACTACTTGGGAGTTCTTGGTTGTCCCTTTTTGTTTTGTCTCTAACTAATTTGGAGTCAACATACAGATGCCCAAGTAATTTAAAATGCATTGGTTCTGGTACAGAATTTTCTGGGATGTACATATTCACAAAAACTCTCTTCATTCCTATTCTTTGCCTTCTGTTCTTTGCCAGTTGCTGATCTCTTTCAGGAGCTTCACTTACTCCATCACTACTAAGTTTCTCAAAAGTCCTAAGTGAAAGCCATTACTCTGAAGTCTATGTTAACAGTGTGTACCCTATACAGAGGTGGGTTGCTCCCGGTTCGGACCAGACTGGGTGAACTGGTAGTGGCGGCGGTGGGAGTCTCCGCTCACCCGCCCAGATGCTTCTGCGCATGCGCAGAAGTGTCGTGTGCGAGTGCACACACAAACATGAGCAAACCGGTAGCCTCGGGATCTGCAACTGACCTCTGACCATGTCACACCTATGTACATACTTACTGGCAGTCTTAAATAACTCTGTAATTTTGCAGAAGCTGTAAAATCTTCTCCAGCAACATTTGCACTGCATATCTTTTTGATCGTTGTTAAACAATTAGCAAATTCACAATTACCGGTACTTGTTTATAATTGAACTCAATATGATTTCATTTATTTTTCATTTGCCAAAAAGGACTAGAATTCTATCTCAATAATATCTGTCTCCATGTTTCAAGCTCCTTTACGGAAAATATCATAAATATCCGTTTTACAGCTTCTGAAGCAAAATCAGACACAAATAATTAATTCAGCTTCTTTGCAATCTACTTCTCCTTTACTACTGCTAGAATTCCTTTGACATTTGATAGTCCTCCCTACCCAGTTTCCTGCTTGTGTGCATATAAAGTTTTAAAGTTGTCAGAGATATATATATAGTAATATGCATCTCAAAATCTTTTGGCATACTTTATGGATTTGTTTCATTTCTTTCACGCAAGTTTATGTTCCCTTTTGGGGGGGGTGTTTTCCTTGGAGCAAAATTCTATTTGCTGAAAAGCCCTTTTAATTTTGCTTTAAACGTTTGTTAACACACTCTTGATGATTGTTGGTGGTATCTTGACTAGATATGGCCTATGTTACACTTCCTAACTTGCTAATGAGTTTGTAATCATTTAACTCACTTGTTACTTTACTATCCCACTTTGCCTTCAGGATAATCAGTTGCAGGGGTGGGTTCCTGCCAGTTCTAGCCTCTTCTATAGAAGAGGTTCCACAAATCTACAGTGCTGTTTAGAACCAGTTCCAGCTCCCTCCCCCCGCCTGTCTGCACATCATCAAGATGAAGAGCGAGAGGAGGAATTTTGGGAGTTGAAGTCCACACCTCTTAAAGATGTCAAGTTTGAACACCCCTGGGGTTTTTTTCTAAAGGTTTAGGGGTGCAAGGTTCTTGTAACTTGACAGCTTTAAGACTTGCGTGCTTCAAATGCCAGAGTTTCTGAGCCAACATTTTGGTTGCTAAGCAAGAGCGTTGTTAAGTGAGTTTCGCCACATTTTACAAGTTGGCCATGTCCACCCAGTCACATGACTGCCAAGCCACTCCCACCCAGTCACATGGCCGGCAAGTCACTCCCACAAAGCAGGCCACACCTACAGAAAAGGTTCTAAATTTTTTTGAAACCCATCACTGATCAGTTGGTATACATGTATATCTCTTTTTGATTTTACAATATCTTCACTGCAAATCCCAGGAAAACCGATGGGATAAGAAATTGGTCAAAGTCACCCAGTGAGTTTCCATAGTTAAATGTGGACTTGAATTTGGATACCCCTAATTTTAGATCAGTGCCCTAATCAACATGCCATATGTCTCCTGGTCCTCAATAGATCCTGTAAAAATATTTGCATATCTGTGCAGCTCTTATTGTGCACGCTGACTAATTCTTAAGTGCCAACCATCCCTATATTAATTATGAAGAGGAAGACATGAGAAAATATACCATATGAGTTGTGACTTTAAAAAAGCCTGAGACATAGCCAGTGCTAATTTTCCGGAAAAGTTTATTTTGGCAGGTGGCTGAGTAAATTTTGCCCAGCATAAATCCAGATCCTTTCACCACTAGCTCCTGTTGGAGCTGGGTGCTCAGTGGATAGGCGAGTCTCCAACCTCAACATGATGCTGTGTGAATGCTTAAAAAAAGTACAAACTCAGAAGTGCGTGTGTGAGTATCATTTCGTACTTGGCAATCTCAAAGCTCCAGTTCCACACAATAGTCATGGCAATACCAATTGTACCCATTGGCAGAAAAACACCATCTGCTCAGCAGCCAGATATTGTAATTTGACTGCTGGGAAGCACTACCTTGAGGGAATAAGTCTAGATCCCCTGCCAACTTTTAAAAGAAAGTGCATATTTATTTGCACAAATGTACAATTGTTTAGAAACACCGCTTTACATAAGCAGAGCTAAATTAATCAGTCCTTCAGATCTAGCCCACTGTCTCACTTTAGGAAATGCCGTCCTGTATGTCATTGATTGTTTCTATCTGATGGGCTGATTTCTTTGTTCTCAAACAAGAACTTAGTGAGAAATAGGGATATGAAGACCACTGCTAAAAAGAAAACATGTTTTCCCTCCTGGACTCATGGTTTCTCTTTGAATGTGTTTGCTTACCTTCCCAGCTCCCTATATTCTTTGGATGTGCCTAATGTTAGGACCACAAGCATGCAAAGAATAGGAAACATGTGGTCTTCCAGACATTGCTAAAATACAGTTCCCAGCAGCATTAGCCAGTTTGGCCTGTGGTGAGGGATGCTGGGAGATGGTGTTCAGAATCTCTGAAAGGCCACCAGTCTTCCACCTATACTTTAGAAAATTGTTTCTGGTTCCCTGGTCAATTACCATGGAGGATTCCCAACACCATCTAAAAGTATGATATTGTGATTCTACTTTCTCCTCCTTGATGACATTTCCTGGTTGTTGTTTTTTTTAAAAGAAGCAACAGGTCTAGTATTTATTTATTTATTTATTTATTTATTTATTTATTTATTTATTTATTTATTTATTATTAGCGTTTATATACCGCCCCCTCTCCCGAAAGGGACTCGGGGCGGTGTACAGTCCGTACCAAAATACAACAGATTAAAACGTAGAAATAACTATATAAATACATGTATAAGAGGAGGGTAAAATATGCCAAACTGTACAGCTACTAAATAAATCAATACAAAAGTTTAAAATATCAAGTTAAATTTAAAACAATATCCCTCTAAAAACCAGTAAGAATGTGTATGCCAGGAGGTAGACGTTAAAATTATGCCAAACCAGCCAGTCGGAACAGGTGTGTTTTCAGTTTCTGTCGGAAGGAGCGGAGGTCAGTAGTGGTTCTAATATCGGGGGGGAGGTCATTCCAGTGAGGAGATATAAGATGGTTCCAAGTGGCTATGACCTTGTCTGAATTCTCACAAAAGTTATTGAATGAAATATAAGAACTGCACAGGAAAAGTCTCAATGAGAAGCTCTCCAGTTGCCATATCTCTATTTACAATGAGATTCATTAGGATAGGTGTAGGTCCAGCTTTCTCCAGTTTGAAGACTTCTTGAAGTGTTGGATTCCAAGACACATCATCCCTAGTGACACACCCATTGGACATGCTGGTTATGGATGATAGGAGATGTAATCCTATGCCTCTGGAAAGTTCCAAGTTAAAGAAAACTGCTTCAAGTCATACCTACAACTGATATGACTTGGTCTAACAAAAGATACAACTAATGATGTTCAAGTAGAAGGTAACACCATGCTGCCTTTGGTGGATCTTTAAAAGCTAAGAAGGGTTAGACCCAGGGGTGGGTTCCAGCTGCTGCTGCTGCTGGTTCGCTCAGGGGCCTGCTATGCGTGCATGCACAGTACTAAAAAATTGCTTCTGCGCATTCACAGAAGCAAAAAACAAGTTGGCACCGCCTATGGTGCTGCCGAGAGAACCCATTCAGGGCATGGCAGGCCGAGTTACTACCTACTCGGCCAAACTGGTCTGAACCGGTAGGACCCACTTCTGGTTAGACCTCACTATTATACTACCCATGTTTTCCTGAAAATAAGACAGGGTCTTATTTTCTTTTGACCCCCAAAATAAGCACTTGGCCGTATTTTTGGGGAGGTCTTATTATTTTTAAGGTGCAGGAGGCAGTGAGCATGGTCTGCTGCTGTGTTGCAATATTTTTGGGGAGGGATTATTTTTTGGGGAGGGCTTATTTTAGTGCATATGCTCAAAAACCCGATTGGGCTTATTATCTTGGGAGGTCTTATTTTCAGGGAAACATGGTATTAGTAGCATGACCCCCAAGAATCCTAGAACTGAAGTCTAAATCAGGAAACTGAAAAACAATTTCAAAAGAAGGCAGTAGTAAATCCTACTGGAATATCGCCAAGAAAAGTACATGGATATGAAATATGAAGAGTTGTACTCAACTCAAAGGAGACTTTATCTTTTTCATATTAAGTGCTGTTTCAAGGGAAGGTTGTTGTATGCAGTTAGGAGACATCTTTCATAGCAACATGTGAAGTTTTCAAAGACCACTCCCAAGTCTGTCTCTCCAGAACACTAACCATATTATAATTACAGCACTTACAGAAAATTCATGTCACAATATTTTGTTCAGTGACAAGGGAAATTGCATTTGATCTATATTTTAGAAAATCAAACAGCTTTTGGAATGACTCTACACACCTTCTAAACCTTGTTGCATTTTTGAAAAAAAAAATTACAAGGCAAGCCAGAATGATAGAAGTTGAGGTAAGATTAAATTACCAAAAGGCAAGTAAATTGACAATAGTCTACTGTGACTTGAAGTTGTGAATCTATGATCTGGCAGCCTTTTTAAAAGGAAAATGTGAGAGGAGCCCTGTCAGCACGTCTTTCAATATATCATTATACTAGAGATGAAAGTTCACTTGGAATTAGGAGAGCAGGCAAGCAGATTCAGATGTAAAGAAACATGGGTGGTAAAATATCAGAAAGATAGCAGACATCAATCTGTTTCTTCTTGGTAGTCATTTTTAATTCTGATTTAATAGGCTATTAAAAATACAGACATCAGTGTTTGACTAAACTAATTCCCATTGCTGTAGGCTTCTCTGGTAAAGTTTAAGATGGCGACCCCTTCTGATTTTAGTGTGATAAAATAGGAGCAAAAGGATAGGGCATCCTGTTGAATTAATGGACAGATTTGGACCACTGCCATGGAGCAGCTAGAGTGGACATGGCTTGTCACAAAGGGTACTTTACCAGAAGATCTATGAACGTGCTCCTCTTCACCCAACAACGTCTGCAGGGGAAGAGTCACAGATGATGGAATGAGCATCCCAATGCAAACCATGCCACTTTTGTGCCTGCTTTGATGTCACACACAGACACATTCCGAAGGAATTAAACTTGCATTGTAATGCTCCATCTGCCACGTTGCCAGTGCTGAGTCCCCCTGCAAACATCACTGCCTCAATCTTTTCATCGTGTCGTCTGACACATTAGGAAAAACTGTTTTGTGGCAAGTCCTACTTGCCAAGAGAGATGAAAAGGTTTAGGTTTAGGATCTGATACTTCTGTAAGTGTCTATTGAAAGTTGATTATGGTGTATATTAATTTTATTGCCTCGTAATTTTGCTAGATTTACTTGTTAATGTTGATAGTGTTTCGACAGTGCCTCAGTGAGGGTACATTTTAGACTTTTTTGTTTGTTTGTAAGCAATTTACTTGGCAAAGTGGAGTCTTCTAGTTCCCATTAATTTTTTCAGCTTATCCAGAGACATGTGAGGCCATTATTTAGAATGATGCTGTAGTGGCAGTGTGAAAACCTGGAGTCAACCAGTAAGGATGCATTTTGTCTGCAATTTTGGCAGGGGTTTAATTCACCAATTCACAATTTGTGCAAAACACAAATAGAGTGCCAAAACCAGACCTGGAACACAGCTGAAAACAGACCCTGAAAAAAATCTGTGTACAACACATACTCTCCCACATATTATTCCAAAATGGTACACATCCAAGGGGTATCTTGCTCCTAGATTGCCAAAAAGAGAAAGTGTATCACTTCAGTGAGTTATATAAAGCCCTTTCCTCACTGTGGTTTACTTTGGCTTTGGAACACTTTGCCAGCTCCATGTTTCTTCCTTAATCCCATGAAGTTGCATCATCTAATCCACAGCCTATGATTTAAGCCCTCTTACACTAGTCTTTCTAGTACCAAAAATAGAGCCAATCTTTCCTGCTTAAGCCAACACAAAATAATAGCTTATTGTGCTTCTGCTCTTTTGGAGAAGCATGATCATGTGACCAATTGGGTCAGCCTCCATCAGTCGTTGCCCATTCCTTAGCCAATCAGAACTCTCAAGGATTCTGTCCTTCCACTCCCAGCCAGAGGAGATGCTATATTTAACCAGACAATCTGCCAACCAAGAGAGACAAAATATCATAGGGGCATAACAAGCATAAATTTTGATTCCTATTTGCATGAGAGAATCGGGGAATGTCAGGGTGAAGACAAGAGGGAAGAGTCAACAAGACAACCATAGTTGTAACGTTTTGGAAGAAGGCAATGGCAATATTCTTCTACAGTACTGTTGTCAACAAAAGAAACATGCCAAAGTCGCCAAGAATTGAGTGTGACTGGAGGGAATCTTGATTTATCAAAAGCACCCCACCCTGATTACTCAACCATTTGGGATTGACTGTGGCTTTGATTTCTCTCTTCATCTCTCTCAGCTCTCTTCAGATTTTGTACAGCGTTGACACCAATGCTCATAGAGGGTCAGTTTGAAAAGAAAAAGAAAGAAAAGAAAAGAATTAGGGGAAACCAAAGGGTTGGCTTCAGTTTTGGTGGTTGCTTACCTCAGCAATAAAAGTGGATGGACGTCTTTGACATGGCAGTTTATTTTTAAAAGGAGAACGCTAAGAGCCCTGAAGAAGCCCTTGCTCTGCAATTAAAGCCAGCCTTATAGAGCGCAGAGAGAGAAGGCGGACAATCCCCTTTGAAGTAAGTCCCACCTCCATGATCAGTAATGGCACAACATCAAAGCAGAGCTGTTGCTTCCTTCTTCAATTCAGCTACAGTGTCTGTCAAAGTTAGCAAAGTGATCCAGCTAGTTTCCAAGCAATGCAAACTCATAGGAACGGTTCCCTTACTGAGGTTCTACTTCTAGTACAAGGGCAGGCAATTAATTTTCTAAGGGGCCGCATGAGAAACTGGGACTGATGTGGAGGGCCGAACCAATAAGATTGTGAAGGTGTGTATGCACAAATATATGTACATTGGGAAAAAAAAGCAGTCACCTTCAAAATAAAAGAAATGCAGTTATAGTGCATGCAGGACATACACCTATTTACATTTGATTTCTAATTTCTGATTGGCCTCATGCGGTCTGAACAGCGACAGGACTGGATTTGGCCCAGTGTCCATAAAATGCTCAGATCAGTTTTAGAATAGGCTTCAAGGAAGTCTTTTAAGTCACAGTGCCCAGGCATGGTCCAGTCACATTTTGGGAGATGGTGTCCCTTAGTCCACATTTGGAAAACAGTCTCCCCTCCTCCTTTATTATAGGTCAGAAAATAACACTCCCTCCCACACATACCATTTTAAAACTTTTGAAATCAATGATATTCAGTGCAAGTATTGCCATGACCAATAATTTCATTTTTATTTCTTCTGCTCGTGGCATTGGTCATCATTCTCCCTTTGCTCTATTTTGTTTAACATACTATCCAACCTAAAGAAGAAGTCATTAAAATTGGAGGCTATTTTTAATTTGCTGTAGGAAAGCTATTTGTTCTGCTGAAGTTTTGATTTTTCTTTTTAAATTCCCTTACACAAGTATGTTTTATGAATAAGCTTTTTAAAAGCTTTTTCTGGTCTTTTTGTTTGCAAATTGGTAAATGGTCTCCCAAATTCCTCTTGCAACTTCACACTGATAATAAAACACTTAAATGATTTAATTGTTCTTGCCCTATAGTAGCACACCTGCAATTTTTAATGAGTGCTAAATTGCTGAAACTTCTTTCAGCTTCTGCCAGTCAGAATAGAATTAGGCACATTTGACTGAAAATTATTTGCATTTTTAATGCATTCAATTTAATAAGATAATTGAGAGTATTTCATAGTCTTTCCCAAAAGTAGCCTTGACAGCTGGCTTTAAAAAAAATCAATCCAGCATTTCATAACTTCTTTCAGCTTCTGCCAATCATAAGCAAAGTTCAAGAAAATAATTAAAAGTATGAACATTTCTTTGAAAATAATTCACAGTTTTTAAAAATAAATTTTATTTCATAAATGAGAGTATTTTATACTCCTTTCAAAAGTATTTTTCCCAGATGTCAAATAAATCTTTCCAGAGCATTGCCTTCCCTGTCTTTGGGATAAATAACCCTGATTGTTATGAAAAAGAATAGTAGCCTTGTTGACTACGAAGCGGGGGAAACCTCAAAATCTATAGACAATACTTTTATTATATTGCTTTGTCCCTCCTACCAAATCCCTAGCCCTCCTGCTTTTGCTCAGAGGACTCTGGGATAGTCATTTCTGAGAACTATAAACTCTGGTCTGACAAGAAAACAAATTTCTGTCTTAGCTTAACAAGCTCTTATTTCTGTAGCTAGAGAAAGACATTAAGTTAGACCAGCACATTATTGGCACTCATATATTAAGATTTGGATAAAGAGGCAAGGAAATCAGTTTTTATACTTATCCTTAAGCATGATCTTCAATTCAGCTTTTCTTCAGCCTCATCCATGAGAGTCAATCTGGCCTAGTGGTTAAGGCAAGGACCGTGATTTCTAGGCCTGCCATAAAAGTGAAGCCAGCTGGGTGACCTTGGGTCAGTGGCTCTCTCTCAGTCCTAGGAAACAGGCAATGGCGAGTCATTCTGAATTCTTGGCAAAAAGCCCTGCAATTGCCAGAAATCAATGTTGACTTGAAGTTTCCTCAACCCTCTCCCTGAGCGAGAGAGAGGGAGAGGGAAGGAAGGAGAGATGGGGTGGGGGTCGGGGGGAGCTGGCCCTGATAAAACATTCACTCTCCTATTCTGTGACCACAGCTCAAGCAGAGCTAAAGATTTGTGCATATCAGTGGAGTTACTTTGAAACTTTTACAAGCATAATCGACAATCAGAAAAATAGAGAAAATCGGACCAAATTTTTGAACAATATCAACAAAGGAACCACTCATGGTCTCTAAGCTGGGTTCACTTGCAAATGTTACATTACCTAGCTATGGATAGGGATGCTGTGGCTCAGTGGCTAAGACACTGAGCTTGTTGATCAGAAAGGTTGGCAGTTCGGCGGTTCGAATCCCTAGCACCACATAATGGAGTGAGATCCCGTTACTTGTCCCAGCTTCTGCCAACCTAGCAGTTTGAAAGCATGTAAAAATGCAAGTAGAAAAATAGGGACCACCTATGATGGGAAGGTAACAGCGTTCCATGCGCCTTTGACATTTAGTCATGCCACCCACATGACCATGGAGACATCTTCGGACAGTGCTGGCTCTTTGGCTTTGAATTGGAGTTGAGCATTGCCCCCTAGAATCGGGAATGACTAGCACATATGTGTGAGGGGAACCTTTACCTTTACCCAGCTATGTAACATCATGAGTGCTAGTGAACATGGGGTTTGCTCTGTATTTATATGCAGTAGTTTGCCCTGCCAGTGTTGGTGGAGGTGTGGCTTTCTACTTGGCAGTTCCTTGATCAGGCTATTGTTTTCTATTGATGGTTTATCTCATAATAAATAAATCCCTGTTTATCTGTATGTTGGCTGCTGCTCTGGTGTTTTTGTTTTCTTCTTATCTTTTTATTGTCTCTTTTGAGTGGTGTGTACATATGGTTTATCTCTATGTATCTATTGATGGGTAATTAGGCTGAATGCCAGACTTCCAGGATTTCCCTAGTGATATTTTTGGGGAGAATTGGCTTAGTTTAGATGACATATAGTGTCCAAACTGAAACAATGGTTGATTCTGTCCACATATTGTGAGTTTAAGGTTTCATCCTGTTCTTTGACTGTTGGTTGGTGTTCATGCATGTGATGTGCTAGTCTTCTGTCTGTCTGTCATACAAAGTACCGTATTTTTCAGAGTATAAGATGCACTGAAGTATAAGACGTAGCAAGGTTTTGAAGAGGCAAATTTTTTAAAAAGTAGGTAGGTAGATAGAGGGAGAGAGAGAGAGAGAGAGAGAGAGAGAGAGAGAGAGAGAGAGAGAGAGAGAGAGAAATACAGTAGGTAGGTAGGGAAAGAGAGAGGGGGGAGAGAGTAGGTAGTAGGTAGCTAGATAGTGGGATAGAGAGAGAGAAATACAGTAGTTGGGTAGGGAGAGAGAGAGTAGGCAGGTAGGTAGATAGAGGGAGAGAGAAATACAGTAGGTGGGTAGGGAGAGAGAGAGTAGGTAGGTAGGTAGGTAGAGGGATATATATAGAGAGAAATAGAGAGAGAGAAATACAGTAGATAGGTAGGTGTTTCTGCGGGCACAACACTTGATCAATGTAATTCTTATCAATCAGTTAAAAAGCTTTCCAAAAGGGAAAAAAAAGTTTTTGCACTCTGCAAACCTCCCCAAAATGACCCATTTTTTGCAAAAATGCACCCATTTTTTTCAAATAAAAGGCATGAATAGCCTTGGGGGTGTGGTTACAGAGTGCTCGGGGGGGGGGGGGATGAGCAAAAAAACCAGCCCATTTTTCGTGAAAGTGGGCAGTTTTTTGTCAAAAGAATTGCATGCATAGCCTTATGGGGGCTTATAGAGTGCTGCTGGGGGCTGGGGGGGGGGAAACGGTCCATTCTTTCCTCATTCCTGCCCTCCCCAGCCCCCAGGAGCTCTCTGAAAGCTTTCATAAGGCTATGCATGGCCATTTTGGTGAAGGGCATGGGGCTTTGGGAGGCAAAAAAATTGCTGGCGATACTTTTGCCGATGGACGGTCCTTTTGGACCTAAACCATCCCGAAGAGATGGTGACAGGGAAGAGTACGTCTTGCTGATCTCAGGGACATCGCAAAGTCCCTGATTGATCCAAGAGAATCTCTTCTTGCCGGTGACAGAAGCGCAGCCAAAAGCTGCTGAAGTTGGGACAGCTCCGGAACGGGAGGAAAGAGGAAAGAGAAAGTATGTCCATCTGGTGAGGAAATTTTATTGTTATAAAAGAGACTGCCCCCAAAAAGCTAAATTAAACTTGCAAAGAAAAGAAAAATAAGTGGCGAAATTAAGCTATATTGAACTGTGTGTTATCCTTTTTTTTTTATGGATGGAAGTTTTGTAAGTATTCCCCACTTTTTAAAGTGAAAGTATTGGTTTTTCTTGTTCTATTTCTTTTTTTAACCTATGGATTAAATTTTTTCTTTATTTTTATAATATTGGTTTGGAGGGTTTTTTTCTCTTTATTTTGCTCCATTTAAGAATTTTGTTTCTTTTAAGCCTGGAATATAAAGAAGATATAAAAGGAATATAAAGAGGGTAGTAACATCAGAGGGAAAAGAAGTTACACTGCCATTTGGAGGTTGGAGGCTGAGTCCTGGGAATATTGTTTTCTCTTTTTTCTCTTTGATCATTTTGACTTTGCACTTCAAAGGCTTCAGCTTGTTTACAGAAGAGATAAAAAGAAGAGCACGGGTTGTTTACATAGGTGCTCTTTGGATGCTTCCTTGGCAGCTGGAGTGAAGTGATAACAAAATCTTATTTTGAAACTAGAGTGGCAGTGTTTACTAGTTGGAAGTATGGCACAACAAAAAGAAACCATAACATTAAAACAGGTTATGTTTGAAATTCAAAAATTATTAGAAACAACAGAAAGAATTGAGAAGCGATTGGAAAATATAGATTGTAATGCAGTAAAATTTGATGCAAAAATTGAAGATATCCAGCAAATGGAAAAAGTGGAGGTTAGAGTCCTAAAAGCCCAGGGGAAAAATGAACAGAGGCAAGATAATTGTGGATACTGACAGTGAACTGAGTGTGGTTGGAGATGGAAAGAGTGGAACATGGAAAGGGAAGATAGATGGAAAGGAGCTCTACCCCAGATTTCAAGGTTTAGAAGAAAAAAGAGAAGAATTGATAGATCCAAGGAGAGAAACTTTGACAAAAGCACTACTGATAACCAAAGATAAGCTGATTAAAGAAGGGGACGGAGGGTCTTGAGATTTTACAAGATATGCAAAAAGCAACAAGTTGCGAAGAGAAATCCACACAAATTTGATTCAGTAAATAACCAGAAGACTAATTCCACAAATGGCAAAAGACATAAGACTGCACTATTACTGGAAAGACACAGGTTGAGATATGAAAACTAATAACAAAATATTAGTTAAAATTAGTTAAAATTAGAGCATTATGTTAAAAATGAAGCGATAATGGATATAGTTAGATAAATAATTGATAATGATAACAATGTACACATATGTATTGGTTTGATAAGAGGAAATTTGGTATAAATTCTAAATGGTGATCATGACAGGAAGTTTAGAAACTCTCTTATGTGTAAAAGCTTATAATATTAAAAAAAGAGTAAGTCAAATTTAGTTAAACTAAGACTAAAAAATAAAAAATAAAAATGAATGATGATGGATGTTGTTAAATAAATGATTGATAATGATAATAATGTAATATTTGTATTGACATGATAAAAGGGAAATTAGATATAAATTGTAAACAGTGATTAAGAAAGGAGGTCTAGAAACTTTGTTAATAAACATAATTATTTTTTTATTTAGAAAGTGTCATAAAGATGTAATGTTGCTGGATGATATTGAGAATAGATAACGGAATGCCATCATGTGGTTTTGCTTTAAATTTTTGAATATTTTATATTAAGGGACGTAAAAACAATCATAGTCATATGAAGATTGAGGTATGATGATAGTAATATATATATAAATATATTTGATTTAAAACATATAACTTGATATGAATTGTAGGTGATGAGTGTGGAACGGATGCACGAAAGCTCTTTGTAACCAATTGACACACTCTTTATAATTTGTAAAAGAAGATATTTTTGTGGTGTTTGTTGTATTTTGTCTGTTTGTGTTTATTCAAAAATAAAAACATATTAAAAAAATAAGCTGTTGATTGCTTCATATGTCTTCTCTAGTTCTTTTTTTTTATTATGACAAGGTGTTATCTACATGCTGGATCCATGCTTTTGGTTTTATGTGTGGGAGTGCTATAGCTTTTAGATGCTGCATTACAGTCTCTGCTATGAATTCTAGAATGGTGATCTATAGGTTTTCCTCTGATTTGTTGGTCTATTTGGTCATCAAACTGAAAGTTGATAGTGAGGTAAAATTCAGAGGTCCATGATTCCGGATGTTTTTATCTTAGTGTATTTAGTAAGGTTGGGTGTGCTGTGTAATATTTCTGCCATGGATCCTTTTACTAGCCTGGATCTATGGGTGTAAAGAATGCAGTGACATTGAATGAAACCTTAATTTCATCTTCTATTTTTAAGTCTTTGATTTTTCTGGAGGCACTGTGGTGGCAGGTTGGTAGAATATTTGTTCCCCTCTGAGAGATGTCTAAGCTGTTTTGTAAATTCTTTCATTATGTTGTATGTTGTAGTCCCTGGTAATGATGCAATTGAACAAAGAGATATGTCAGGTTTATACATTTTGGGGCATCTATAACTGAGTGGGAGGATGTATCTGCCAGATTTTACCCATGAGTGTTCATCTTTTGTGATTTGATCTTAGTCATGCTAACTAGCTCAGGTTCTGTTGATTAGATTGTCTAGTTTCCATACTGGATTGATGATTACTGGAATGTAGGTTTCTTTGTCCTCCAATTTTCTTTTACTTCTTTTTGGTAAATATTGTTCTTTCCATGACAGCTGCAGTTTGCCCTTTGTCTGTTGGAAGGATGGTGATATATATATATTTGGCCTTTCTTTAAATTTTTTTTTTGGGGGGGCTGCTTTGTCCTCTGCTTTGAGTTGGATCTGATTCTGTGTTTTTCTGGACTTTGCTATGATTGTCTGCCTTATTTTTTCTTGGATCTCTGTAGCAAATCCTATGGTTTTACAGACATTCTATATCTGAAAGAATTCCAACTGATTAGCACCAACTATGCTATAGTTGAGGATTTTATGGGTGATTTGGCAATAGATAGTGGGTGGTTAGATATGTTGACAACCCATTTAGGTTCAGGTACTTCCTTGTTCCTGGAATTTATCTTGAGTAGTTTGGTTTGGAGGTGATTTTTTCCCCCCAAGCTTGTCTTACAGATATAATCTTGATAGTCTTTGTCACCATTTTTGTGTATATTGGGGTCATGGTTTGTTCCAGTTGTTCCTTGAGGTTATGTATAGCATGCTGATGTTTGTTTACTCTGAAGATAGCATCCATGATCATTAACTGTATCATTTTTCAGTAGCTTTGTTGAGGTATTTTCCATCCAGCTATGCAGTTTATTGGAGATTTGCATCTGACGCTGGTGGGCTGGGCATGCTGTTGTGTAGGCATTTGTGCAGAAAGAATAGTTGTTCCTTGGGGGAGGTTGGCCTACATGCAGATTTCTCTCATTGCGTGCTTTCTGAAGCATTTCCAGGGCTGATGCTGCCAGAGGATACTTGTGTTCACATGCTGAAAACTTAAAATCTTACTCAGCCTGCAGCGCCATTTTTCTTGTAATCTATGTCCAAAGTCAGGACGCTTCTCTGATTGTTCATATTTGTCAGGGAATTCTGCAGCAGGTGTCCCGATGAAGCAGGGGTGGGTTCCTGCCAGTTCTAACCTCTTCTATAGAAGAGGTTCCACAAATCTACCGTACCGTTTAGAACCGGTTCCAGCTTCCTCCCCCCACCTGTCTGCACCACGCTTGCCCCGCCTGCTGCTCACTGATTGGCTGCCTCACCAATCGCCCCGCCTGCCTCTAAGAGTACTATCTAAACCTTAAAGTCTTAAAGCTGTCAAGTTTGAACATCCCTGGGGTTTTTTTCCCTAAAGGGTTAGGGGCGCAAGGGTCTTGTAACTTGACAGCTTTAAGACTTGCACACTTCAATGCCAGAGTTCCTGAGCTAACATGACCGGAGGAAGAATTCTGGGAGATGAAGTCCACAAGTCTTAAAGCTGTCAAGTTTGAACATCCCTGGGGTTTTATTTCTAAAGAGTTAGGGGTGCAAGGGTCTTGTAACTTGACAGCTTTAAGACGTGTGCTTCAAATGCCAGAGTTTCTGAGCCAACATTTTGGTTGCTAAGCAAGAGCGTTGTTAAGTGAGTTTTACCACATTTTACAAGTTGGCCACGCCCAACCAGTCACATGACTGCCAAGCCACTCCCACTCAGTCACATGGCTGGCAAGCCACCCCCACCCAGTCACATGGCCAGCAAGCCACTCCCACAAAGCAGGCCACACCTACAGAAGAGGTTCTAAAAAATTTTGAAACCTACCACTGCGATGAAGTCAGAAGCACTGACACAAACTTTCAGTTTTACATAAATAAATATATCTAACATTTATATTTACAGCAGACAAGGCACACAGGAACATCATCAGGTAAATCCAAACAGCATACAGAGCACACAGAAGAAAAGGAGGAGAAAAAGTACCCTTCCAACTAATCATAGCATAGATTGCTTCATTCAGGAGCCAGCACTCTCCAACCAATCAACTACAACTGTGTGTTTTGGCCCTTTGTACACTTTACTGTTCCAGCTACCAAATTTAATATCCACAGCATGCTATTTAAATATTAGATAAATGAGGTCTGGGCTGCAACAATGGGGATGGCCACTAGATAGAACATGAAGTAATTTGGAGAGATATGTGTGAGGAGCAGCAACATGGGCACTGGCACTAGGTTCCACAGAAAGCCCTTAACAGATGTATACAGTCTGTGGGCCAGAAAATACATTATGTCCCAAGGCTGCACAACTTTCATTAAGAAGGTGGCAGATCTGATGCAAGCACGGCACCTCTCTGCTATTCTGTAAAGCAGCCCTCTCCTCGCTTTCAAGCTTCTCTGTGAGAATGAAAAAAAAAAGAGACACGTTAGAGATCCATTGTTTAATGATGCCACTAACGGAGGCAGCAGCATCTATGTTCAGGCTCAGGCAAAAAGAATTTCAGAAGTGCTCTGTCTGAATGGAGCTTTCACACCATTTCCAAAGTTTGCAAAGTTGTATTTTGCTGTACGTGATTTTTCTCTCTCTCAGAATGCGTGGTTGCAGTAGCTTTTATTTGGAAGACAATGCCTAGCATTAGAAAGTTACTACCATTCTTAATGGGAAGGCACAGTGCATATTCACTTGTCTCCGACTGGGTGAGCCATGGGTGTAGGTACTGCTCTATTTCTGAATTTTGAAAAAGTAGACTTGTAGAGGGTATGAATCTGGCAGCCAAAAACCCCTTTGGTGGCTTGGCAGAAAACCCCAAGAGAGTTTTTTCTTCAACCGCCAACCAAATTTCTCACTTAAACCACATGGCTTGGGTTCTCTGCCAGCTAAGTAGAAGTTCCTGCCTGAAATATGTATTTTATTCCCCTGATCCTAGTGAATTGGGAGTGTCTGCAGGTGGAAGATTAGGGCCTAAATGTCTGCAGGATGGATTCTTTGTGGGTATATTAAGCTTTACAGGTCGTCCTCAACTTGCAACAGTTCATTTAGTGACCATTTGATGTTACAACGGCACTGAAAAAAGTGACATGATCATTTTTCACACGGCCATGGCAGCATTCCCAAGGACATGTAATCAAAATTCAGCTGCTGGGAAACTGACTCATATTTATGATGGTTCCACTGTGCCAGCTCATGTGATCCCTTTTTGTGACCTCCTGGCAAGCAAAGTCAATGGGGAAGCCAGGTTCACTTAATACCCATGTTGCATTATTATATGTTATATGTTACATTAAATTAACAACTGCAGTGATTCACATAACAACTGTGGCAAGAAAGGTCATAAAATAGGAAAAAACTAGGACAACTGTCTCATTTAGCAACAGAACGTTTGGACCCAATTGTGGTCATAAGTTGAGGACCACCTGTACTGCTTGTCCAACCTATCTTCCCAAACAGGTTCAAACAAACCTAATTTTGCAAACTTTTGATAATATCTACTCGGGTTCTTCAGAAATGGATTCCTCTCATCAGTTTCGTGGTGAATCATATACCCTTTTTACCCCTCCTCTTTTTCCAGTCAATCAACACACTTTTTGGTTGGGTTAATACCTGTCAGCATAGCCCAACATCTTGAGTTGCTTTCTAGGATGCCTGGTTGAGGCTTTGCCAGTAGAAACATAATCATGCCATCTACTGCTACAGCCATCCCAGTATGTTATAACAATTTATCTCCCCCCCCAACCCCCCGAGTTGTGTTTCATAGTACATTATTTTCCTTTTTGCTCTGCAACATGTGTTTCCTTGGAAAGACTTCATTTACTCTCTTGCCAAAGGACCAAATGGTACTTTCTCACGCCTTCATAAGGGGGCAACAGTAAAAAGAAAGAAATTGATGGCTGGATGCACATAGCACTTTTCATAATTATCAGAGGGAAAGCAGCAGTTGAGAACAAAGAAGCTTGTGAGAGGGAAGCCTTGCCAGTTTCACTCCTGGGCTCTTGGCCGTGCTGAGGCACAGTTTGTAGAGTTTAATTTTATGTCTAGTCTTCAGTTGCAGTGAAAGCAAACAAGTGGCAACTCATCATAAGGAAGCATTCATGATGCCCACTAAGTTGATAGCTTTTTAGCCTGGAGGACTCATACATTCAGCAAGCAATTCCATGTGAAGTATCCAGCTAAAAGTGGGCATATCTTTGTGTCTGTCACAGACCTGTTCAAGGGCAGGGAAGATTAGAATAATAGAAAGACAGGCATTGAATATGAATCTTTGGGGAAAGATTCTGGGAAAATTCAACTCTAGGCTGCAGGCAATTAATTAATTGACCGTGAATTCAAGACTTGCCTTAGCTGTGAAAGCCAGCTGGATGACTTGAGCCAATCGTTTTCTCTCAGCTCAACTGACCTCACAGGGATGTTGTGGGGAAATGGGAGGAAGCAGGTGTATTGGAAATGTTCATCGCCTTGCGTTATTTGTAAAAATAATAAGGATGAGAAACAAATAAAATAAATCAGCTTCATGAACTAGAATTACGTCAATCTGGGGAGAAAATGTATTATTAGTATGATACAGTATGTTCATAATATCCAATCCAGGTTTCTGTTTCTAAGTGTTTTATAGCAATTGCACATTTATTGGCCATCTTCAAGGACAACTCCATGGATGATACATTAGGTTGCATTAACGCACACAAGAAGAAACCTGTAGGACATTAAGTGTTGCTGCAAAAGAGGCATATCGTCAGTTACAAAGATTGCAGTAGAAACATATCCAAGCTACAAACTTGGTATTTTGATGCTATCTCATTTCCAGAACAGGTTGAACTCTACTCATATGGACCGATAAATAGGTTGAATGACACGCCCAAACTGAACTTCAGTTTCCTGGCCTGCATCCAGTCCATTAACATGGCCAGACGCTGATTCAGCATTTCCACTGCCTCACCTATATCTGATTAAAAGGAGACACAGTGTTGCATGTTATCAAGATATTGTTGACACTTTATTATACATTTCTGTATCATCTCGCTCAACAATTTCATGTGGATGTTAAACAGCACAGAGAATAAAATGAACGTTTGTAGGATTCCACAGAATAAACATCATTGAATTGAGCAGAAGTCCCATTCCACTCTGGAGTGAGCATTGATGAATGGATGGAATCACTGCAATGTTATTCTGATCTCATTTAGTTCAGATAGTTTCCAGAAGGTTGAATGATACTTCCAAAGAACACCACACCCCCTTCTCTTATGCAAAGATTATCCCACAATTCCCAAACCAGGTCTTTGTTTGAAATAGATCCAGAATTGTTTTTCTTCAAGATAGCTGGAATCTGATCAGCAAACATTGATTTGAACAGCCTTGTCCAATAAAGAGTTGGCCATAGGTCTAGAGTTGTCCAGATCTTCTGGGTCCAATGATGTTTATTCTCAGGAATGATCACTTTGGTCTCTTTCAATGTGGCTGGAAGTGTATTTCATATAATAATGAATTTATAATCTCCTAGTCCCTGCAGACCACCCCTTTTTTGCTAGGCCATGAGGGAAAAGGGTTGGGTGTTCAAATGATTATTGGAACTGTAAAGCAATTGAATGTGATTGATTTTAGCCAAATCAAGAATCTAGCCTAATATCATAGCATGCTAATAATGGCTCTGTTTAATTTTATGCTAGACCAAATTTCAGAAGAACTACTCAGAAAAACTCCATTGGATAATAATCAGGGAACATAAAGGTGAAGGAGGAAAATTGCCTCTTTATCTCCATCACCATGCTAAAGCAGGACCAATAATATGGTTTTTCCCCCAAAGCATTATTTTTAGTAAAAATTAGCAAAACAAAACAAGGGAAATAAAGAAAAGTAATAGGTAAATAAAAATTAAATAAAAGAGACAGGAAAAGAAAAAAAAGGAAAGAGAGATATAAAGGAACACTTTCCAATCTTTTTTGCAGCATATGAATAAGCTTATATAGGATTGATAATAGATCGATAATAGAGGAGATTTCCTCCATATTGTTCTGCTGATTTTACAATTTGCTTCTCTGTCCTCAGCTGAGGGTCTGTAGAAGGAGCCATTCTATCAGAAGATACCAGTTCTGGAAAACAGAAGAAAGTCACTATTTAGGAAGACAAGTCATTTTAAACAACTGCAGTTCTCCTCCAGCTTGTTCCATATACACAGCGACCTACTACAGCCTTTCCATACGGATGCTCTGTAAATATTTGGACCAATACCTATTATCCCTAGCCTGGAGGTCAGTGACTACACTCGTTAGATAAGATAGAAGTCATTGTCTGACATATCTTGAAACCACCAGCAGGTTGGCAAAGATTAGCTAAAGAATACTCTTTTGGGCTTCTTTCTTGTTTCTGCTCATTGTAAATCTCTGCCCACTGTTAAGAATTCTGCTACTCACCTTTATATTCTTGCTCTTTTGATCAAGAGACTTATACTGTCATCCAATAGTGCCCTAAAGTTTAACTTGGATTATGTCTCTTCCCTAGTTTCATCCTCCCTTATGTAACGGTGGATTAGCAATTATTCTTGGTTTTTACTTGGAATATTACCTGGAGACAATATTCCTGTTTGGGCCCCTGATGAGATCCACACTACACAGGTGCTCCAACTAAACCACACATCACCCTGTCCTTTCCCTCTGCTGCCCCTTCTTTCTTTGAAGTGCCTCTTTGCAAAAGTAGGAAAAAGAAGTTTCCATAATGTCATTGGGAAGTGGTGCTCAATAGTCTTTTCCCTATGCTGTATAAAGATATATAATTCAAACATACTTGTTCCTGGGGGGTGGGGGGGAGGGGGAGAGACCATAACAACAAGCCTTAAAACGAAATCAGTGAAATGAGAGCAGAATGTTTACCCTCTACTAAAAGAGAGAATGGATTATTCCAGGACTGCCTGCCACCATAAAAGGGTAATTGGAAGGGCAAAGGGTGAAGAAAGGGTTCCTGCAGAGTCAAGATAGGACACTTGATAGCTCATCAGGGAGCAGAGTCAGGTTTAATAATGTCTCTGCTAAACACATTTAATAATTGAGGTCAGTACTCTTGGCAAGAATAACAAGAAGATAGTTTCCCCAAGTGTCGAGTGATGGTGTGAAGGGCAGGCTGTTCGGAAAACACAGGTGGCAGGGACAGCGTTTGCCAGAAGTATATGTGGCTCTAAAGGCAGCTGCTTGGCTGGGGAGGCTTGGCCTCGACTGTTCCTGGGCTTTGGGTTGTGCATTAGGAATACAGGAAAGAGCTGTGGCACAGGGATTGCTTCCTCATCACCCAAAGGTACCGAATCCCATACCACATTGCACATACAAATACCACTTGGAAGGGACCATCACTTTTTTTCAATGTGATTGTATGTTTTCCCTCAAAAGCAGAAAAGACCCAATGACACCAACTCTGTCTGTTCTCTGAGTGGTAAACATTCCTGGACATTATTATGAACAGCTTAAAACCTCTTCTTAAGAGTTCTTCATATTTAAACCTATCTTGGCTGAACACAGGAGTGTAATCTTCAAAAAAAAGGATCCATTGTTCTCCTTATATATAAAAGGTAAAGGTTCCCCTCGCACATACAGTATGTGCTAGTCGTTCCTGACTCTAGGGGACAGTGCTCATCTCTGTTTCAACGCCGAAGAGCCAGCGCTGTCTGAAGATGTCTCCGGGGTCATATGGCCAGCATGACTAAAGGCCAAAGGCGCATGGAACACTGTTTCCTTCCCACCAAAGATGGTCCCTATTTTTCTACTTGCATTTTTACATGCTTTTGAACTGCTAGGTTGGCAGAAGCTGGGACAAATAACAGGAGCTCACTCTGTTACATGGCACTAAGGATTCAAACCACTGAACTGCCTATCTTTCTGATTGATAAGGTCAGCACCTTAGCCACTGAGCCACTGCATCCCTCTCCTAATATACGTATACTGTAGCATGGGTTTAAAACAGAAAACAAATGCATCCAACGGCCAGACATTCAATTTTTACCTTAAACATTTCCCTTCTCTTCACATGTTCTTACACATTCAAAAGACCAGTCTGCTTATACAGGTATCCTCGACTTACAGCAGTTCCTTTAGTAACCATTCGAAGTTACAATGGCACTGGAAAAAAGTGACTTATGACCGTTTTCACACTTAGGATCATTGAAACATCCCCATATTTGGTCATGTGTTTACATTCCGATGCTTGACAACTGGTTCATATTTATGACGATTGCAATGTCCCAGTGTCATGTGATCCCCTTTTGCAACTTTCTGACAAGCAAAGTCAATCGGAAAGCCAGATTCACTTAACAACTGTGTTAACTCACTTAACAACTGCAGTGATTCATTTAACAGATGTGGCAAGCAAAGTTGTAAAATGAGGCAAACACTTAACAAATTTCTCACTAACAAAATTAATTGGGGGGCTCAACCACGGTCCTAAATCGAGGACTACATGTAGTAAGCTGTTCCCCTTTTCTTCCAGTCCCTGGGACAACCTGCTTCTGAATGTCCCATTAGCTGTTCTGGAAACTGAATGTGGAGTAAATAGTCCTTTGTTTTTCTGCAGACCAGCCTTCCTGCTTCACAACCATATTTCAATCCTGACTTTATTTTTAGCAGAAGTTTACCAAATTAGTCAAGATTGGGGCCGCCAGTGTGTTTCCTTTTCAAGCAAACGTCTTGTCTGGTGTAATCAATCAGACAATGCGGTGAACTTGCAGATCAGGCCCAAGATTATGCAGGCTTGGATCAGCATCAGGGAAACAGAACCAATTCTCCTCTCAACTGTGAAGGGCACCAAATGTCCAATTCCTGCATCCTTCTTGCCTGATGCCAGTTTTACCTTGAAGGATTGCTATGACTCTGTAATACATAGGAACACTTCGGTCCAACGTATCCTCTGTTGGCATTAAGAGGGCTAGTAGTTATTTCTATGGGAATGGGGAAAAATAAACAATGCCTGCCTCTTATACTGGAGCAGCAAGTTTTGTTAAATTAGAAAATGTTATCTAGATTGATGATAGGATGAGAACAAAGTGACTACAAAAATAATGTTTTTTTAGAAAAAATATTGATTTTTTAGGGGATGCGGTGGCTCAGTGGCTAAGATGCTGAGCTTGTTGATCCTAAAGGTCAGCAGTCCAAATACCTAACACCGCATAATAGAGTGAGCTCCTGTTACTTGTCCCAGCTTCTGCCAACCTAGCAGTTCGAAAGCATGTAAAACATGCAAAAGGAAAAATAGGAACCACTTTTGGTGGGAAGGTAACAGCGTTCCATGCGCCTTCGGCGTTTAGTCATGCTGGCCACATGAACACGGAATCGTCATCAGACAGCACTGGCTCTTTGGCTTGGAAACGGAGATGAGCACCGCCCCCTAGAGTAGGGAACAACTAGCACATATGTGTGAGGGGAACATTTACCTTTATTGATTTTTTTTATTAATTACATTTCTTAGTATTTAATAAACATTGTGTTGTCTGGGTATTTTATTTGTTTAACAATGCTGATTATATTCTTAATCTCCACCCCTTTCCCCCAACCACTGGTAAAATAGGTTCCATATTTGATAGCATTCTGTGTCTACTTTCTGCTTAATTTTCAATGTCAATCTATCCATTTCTGCACAGTCTAGTATCTTCTTAATTATTTCTCCATTTAGTGCTGTATCTTCATTTTTCCAATGTTGTGTGAATATAATCCTGGCTGCTGTTACAACATGCAATATTAAATTCATACTTTTCTTAACTAATTTTTCTGATATGATAACTAATAAAAACAGTTCAGGTTTAAAATCTACATGTTTCCCTATCATCTTTTCTAGCCACCTGTGTATCTTTGCCCAAAATGAACCTAAAAATAAGCAGCTGAAAGCTAGGGGGCAGCATTACCAGAAAAATGTGAAGTCACTTTAGGAAAGTTTTAATAAAAAAGGAAAAGAGATAAATGGCTAAATTGGACGATACTTTTCCCCATCCATCACAACCAGTGTGTGTGTGTGTGTGTGTGTGTGTGTGCATGCGTGCATGGTGTGTGTTTTATGAGCCTTTCCTCGTTTCTATATAAGCATTCTGCAAGCATGCCCTGACTACCATATATCATTTTTCTGACCTGGGTCCCCAATGCTGCTTTTGTCTTGCTACCAACCAATGAGGCAGGCTGACTTAAATAAGTAAATGTTATTTACAACCAAAGAGCAGCTGTAGTGCATTACATGAACCATAGAATCAGAAAACCATAAAAAAAGAGGAAAACAAAATTGAATCTCGGGCAGTAGACTACAACAAAACAACTTCAAAAATGGGCTAGTATAAACTATAAAAATATTATATCTCAACTCTCCCCCTGCCAAAAGAGGGAAAATTTAAAATTGTTCAGAAAATTTAGGAAATCAGCAGGTAAAATGGGATTTCTTTCATCCAATATCAACCCTAGCAGATACACAGAAGCTGGAAATGAACTCCACAGAAAAGCTCAAAGTACTTTCTATTGAGACTATTATAAAAGCACCTTGCACATCTGATTGTGCTATATATCTCCTCCCCTTCTTATTGGTCAGGGAATTAAGGAGGCATCTGCCTGAATTACTTCTGAATGTTATCTGGCTGTTTTGGGCTTAAAAAGAAAATTTTCCAGCCCATTTGCCTCGGTGACAAGTCCTGCATATATACATCAAGGCCATCTTTCTTACTTTCTACATCCAGCCACATAGGCAAAATTGGAAGAAAAGAAAAAAGGAGACACGATTAAGATTTATTTTCATTTCTTTCTATTTTCTATTCTTATTTTTGGCTATTTTTCCCTTTGTGTTTAAAATGAGGATTTTAATGCCAAGACTTATGCAATGGGCAGCATAATAGTAGCATCCTCTCAACTTCGTCTACTAGACGAAGTTAACCAAGATGCGATTATTGCTAACTGAGCAGGCTTTCATTGACAGTTTTTGAATTAGCATTTTCCTCCTTAAGCCAAGAGCAGCCACAAGGTACTTAAAAGCTATAATGCTTCAGCACTCATTACAGTACATTGGTGTGAATTCAACTGGCCAGTAGCAGGCGGGATCCATTCTATTTTAGGCAGAGGTGTCCACACCTCCGTCCACACAAACACACCAGTGGTGGGATTCAATATTTTTTTACTACCGGTTCTATGGGCGTGGCTTGGTGGGCGTGGCAGTGGAAGGATACTGTAAAATCTCCATTCCCTCCTCACTCCAGGGAAAGGATACTGCAAAATCCCCATTTCCTCCCAAACAGCTGGGATTCAGGAGGCAGAGAATAGATGGGTGTGGGGCCAGTCAGAGGTGGTATTTATTGGTTCTCCGAACTACTCAAAATTTCTCTAGAACTGGTCAGAACCTGCTGAATACCCCAATCTTCCCTCTGGTCCCTAGTCAGTTTCATCCTGCACTGTCATCTTCCAAAAAAGATGTACACAGCAGCATCAGACATCTAAAGAAAACTACTTGACAGGGTTTGAAAACCCATCCCTCCCATTGATTTATGTGTAGAAAGGAACCTGAAAGTCATCATCTCTTGCCTAAAAGGGAGAGAAACCTAGAATGATTATTGGTGTGTGTGTGTGTTGTTCTTGGTATTGTGAATCAGTTTCCTTTGTGACTCCAATATAATCTTTTAAAAAAACAATAGACCTCAATTCAGTTTATTACAGTTTGGGATATAAGAGGAACTGCCCAAGAGAAAATATAAAGATAACAGTCAAAGATCTATGGTCAGACCTGCCCCACTCATGCTGTATCACACCATGAGTGGTGGCTGATGTTCAACCCCCCCCCCCCAGCTAATGTCATGCAGAAGAAGGAAGCATCAAAACTGGCGGCTTAGCCAAGTGCCATACACACGATCAGGACAGCACCATTTGGCAACAACTCAGAACAGACACCATGGAAGCAGGATTGGGACTGACAATGAGGTTGAGTGTGGAGGTCAAGAACAGGGAAAGTCCCAAAGGTAGAAAGCTGCAGAACCTATTAATAGAGTTGCTAGGCCTCAAGGTGAAATAATGGAAGGCAAATACAATTTTACCTTTGGTGGCAGCTCGGGAGAAAGTTGTATTCAGTGTTAGTTCAAGGATTACTATGCCAAAATATTGGAGACAAATGTCTACTGGAAAGTTTCCAAGAAAACAAAGCTTACAAGCTGTGTTTAGTTACTGTTTTTAACAAAAAGTAATTGTACTGAACTGAGCCAATCCTCAATTGTTTCCTGTTCAGAGTATAGAAATGACAGCATAATAAAACAGTCTTATTCATATATAAATTTGTAATAAAGCTGCAGCTTACTGGCAAGTGAAATCGACAGCAACCGGAAAATAATTCCATTTTTCTGTTTATGCTGTTTTCTGAGAACTGGCAAAGAGCATCTGAATGAAAAACTCCACTATAAAAATAAGTGGGTCACAACACAAGTGGATGTCCAAAGAGGCTCATTTCCTTAAAGAGGAACAGGATTGGTTAAATACTAACAGCAGTTAGACATATACACAGGGGTGAGATCCTACTGGTTTATCAACCGGTTCACTGAGCACGCACAGTTGAGAGAAGACTTACCTTCTGGATTACTGCTTGGGAAGGAAAACAGCTGAGGCACAGCAATCCACCCTGTCACATGACTCAGCAGAGAATAAAAAGATAGGTAAAGCGCAGGGGCGGACGGGCGGGCCCACTTGCTAGTTCACTCCCAGCTGATCTTTGGAGCTACTGGTCCGAACTGGTGGAATCCCACCCCTGCTTATGCAACGCTTCACAGTGCTTTACAGCCCTCTCGAAATGCTTTACAATTGTACGGAAGTATGGAAGGCTGAGTCAACCTTGAGCTGGTCAGGATCGAACTCCTGGAGTGAGCAGTGACTTAGCCTGTAGCACTGCATTCTAACCACTGTGCCACCACATATGTTTACATATGCATATGTTTATTAAAAGCTGTTTGACATAGGATAGGGAATGAGATGGCTGATTTTTAGCTTATGCCAGTGTGTGTGTGTGTGTGTGTGTGTGTGTGTGTGCGTGCGTGGGTGCGCGTGCCTGAGATGGGGGAAAATAACATTTTTGACATACATTACATAAGGGCGGTGACTACAGTAACTCAAACAAAATATTCATCCATCAAAGGCTATATGGGGGTAAATATTATGGGCCTCCTCAAGTTTTGTGTGACACACAATTGTATATTCCTGCAGGATACCACGGCCGATGATATTTTCACGCTGATAAGAAAAACAAACTCTCTATGCCAGCAGCCACCTAGATCATATCGGATGAGATGCGAAGCCTGGAAGGCTAACCTCTTGGAAGCACATTTGATCCCCTTGCTCTGAAACCTTGTTTCGGTAACACACCTTGGACAGGATGTGCTGTTAAATGATTCAGGCCAGGAGAGATTTGCAGCCTGGAAAAGTAAAGCTCATGTGTTCACATGAAAGGAAAAGAAGAAAGAAAGAAACATCATAGCAAAGCATTTAGCAGGAAAGACAGAACTCTCCACGGTGAGCTATGCCATTCCCTACAAAAGAGAAAGAGAGAGAGAGAGAAAATTAAAATAATGGCAGAGAAAAAGGATTTGGGACAGGAGTATTATTTGTAATTTGTCCCAGTCCTAAATTATGTATCACAATATATATCTGGAAATTAAACCCTCAAGTATGACGTACAGTAAATAATTTAGAATGTCTCTTTCATCAAGTGTGAGTTGGCCTCTAAGATATTGATACTTGCATTTTAGCGCACCATCCAGCATGTATGTTTCCTGCCGCAACATGTAAGCTCTGGCATAGTGACTCTGAAGCCTTCTTGGGGCTGGTATTCTCTGAGTACTTCTTGTGGACTGGCATGGAAGAAAGATATTTTCAATAAGATATATATTATATTCTGAATCTAACATTCAGAACCACAGAATTACAAAGCTGGTCACACAATTCTTTATAGGAATGATTGACCTGGGCCAGGTATAGGGAAACAGCTGTTTGTCTGGCAGCAACTGGAGAGCACGTATGAAACCTGTTCTGGCTCATCATTCCAAGAGACAGTTTGAGAGTGGAATAAGAAAAACAGGCCATCTACTCCTAGAGATCTTCCAATACATAAAATATTAGACTCTCTACTAGGTTTAAGTCTAGGAAACCCATTTTGGGTAAGATACCACAATCATATATTCTAGATGAAGTACAGCGATTAAGATGGGAAACATTTAATAACCATAACCAAACAGATCGTGCAGATCTAACAAAACCACTTCCAGGAATGCAGTTGCCCCGAAAAATATGGACCCCCCCCCCCTTGAATAGAATCAAGACAGTGGCAACAAACTGTGTTCAGAAGTTGTGGTGCCTCATCACTAGATGCTTTAAAGAAGAAACTGGACAGCCATTTATCAGAAATAATATAGGTCTCCTGAGAGAGCAGGGGGTTGGATTAGATGATTTCCAAAGTCCCTTCCAACTCTGTTACTGTTACTGGCCAGAGGTCTGGCTTGCTTTGCGTAACTCCCAGATGTACTTTGCGGACCAGGTGTGCAGGAGGAAGCAAAACCAGGAGCTTGCAAATATTACTGAAATATTACTAAATGACAGTTATCGAACATAAGACATGCTAACAATGACAGTTATATTATGAAAATTGTGGTCAACCTATGCACACGCATGCCTAACATTTCCAACTGCTATAGGAGTTTTAACCATGAAAGGGAAAAGCGGGTAACACTTGACAGCATGATGCTCAGGTTTGTGGGTTTTGTGGTTTGGAGATTTAAAATATTTGACTGTAAACTGCCACGTTACCTGTGCTTTGAGGGAAATCACCCTGTGTCTTTCTGCACAGAATAAAGTTGCTTCAGTTTTCATCTCAATGTGCTAAATTGAGTTTCAACACCCAGGCAGGGACCCAATGTTGGGCTAGGACATGTGTACTGCCTTGGACTCTGATGATACTTAATCTTTAAATTGAGGAAGAAAGTTATGGCTGTGCGTTTGGATAAGAATAGGGAGGATCTATTTGTCTCCCCCAAAGATCCCCTAGTTAAAATAAAGGTTTTTGGAGGGGGGAGGAAATTAGTTAATTTTTGAATAGATAATTTGATAGATAATTTTGTGTTTTGTTTTGACTAGTCTTCAAGAAACTCGTAGCAGTTCAAAGATTCCAATTGTAGGGATCACTAGGAAAGGAGTAGATAAACCCAGGGGTGAATGCTCTGAAGTCTGTTACTGGTTCACTTGCGCGTGCATGCGTACCAAACACAACCTTCATGCCCAGGTGCACCACAGGTGCACTGCAAGTGCTAAGAAGCCTTTTCTGAGTCTGCAAAGGTAAGTAGAACAGTGAGGGGGAGACAGCTGTGCCGCACAATTTAAATTTGCTAGAAAGCAGGATTTCCTGCTTTCTAGCGAATATAAATTACATGGCACAGCTGATTGTCACACAGCTGATTGTCAGAACTTTTTAAAAACCTTTTTAAAGCATTTTTACTACCAGTTCGGGCAAATCAGCCCAAACCGGTAGCATTTCACCCCTGGATAAACCTCTTTTGTGACCTATGGAGTGTGTCTTCAGAGACAAGAGACTCAGCCATCAATTTCTATATATGTCTGAATGGCCGATTCCCTTGCTTGAGTGAGAGAACTTGCGCAAAATGAAGGCTGAGTTGACTTTCGATGATGCCAAAGTTATTTTGACTGAACCCAAGGGGGAGAGGTGGAGAATACAAGCCTTGTGTGTTGGGATTCCAGTCAGCAGTTTTTACACTTAACTCCAGCTGTGGAAGACACTGCTGTCTCTTGGATTTGGGACACACTTAAGGCTGGTCAAGCCAAATATGCAGTATCAGTTCAGGAACAATATGCCTCCGAATTAGGTAAAAGCATTGCTAGGGATCTCCTTCCTCATTTGGGTGTAGGCAGGGGTGGGCTTCAAAAATTTCAGCAACAGTTTCTCTGCTTAGTTCCTGGGTGGATGTGTCCTAGTCGGCCTCCTGCACCACAGCGGGGGTGAGGGGGAGGGCATTTTCACTTTCCCCAGCCTCCGGAGGCTTTCCTTTAGCCTCTGGGAGGGCAAAAACTGCATCTCCCAGGCTGTTTCTGGCCTTCCTGAACTTCCAAGAGGCCCATTTTCCCCTGTCCCTGAGACTCTGCACAGGGCCTTACCTCACATCCAAAATGGGCCACGTGGAGATTCCTGGCATGGGAGGGATGGGCAGGGCCCACCAGGGGTGGGATTTGGAGGTTCTCCAAACTGGCCATAATGTTAGCTACGAGTTCTCCCAAACCCAGGCAAACCTGTAGCAGCCCACCCCTGGGTGTAGATCTCACCAAGAAATTTGGTTCTAGGTAACTGGACTGAAGTCATGTTTAACAACACTATAACAATATTATCAAAGGAACTAAAGGAATAGGGCCTAATACATCCAGTGGTTTTATGTAAAGGCCCAGGCCTCGAACATCTTATTGGTTTCCCAAGGCAGTCTATGTGCTATGATCAGGGCACATTGTTTCCCCCCCCCCTCTCATGATACCCTAATATTAGTGGCTGCCCTAATTTAGATATTTATCTTAAAAGAACAACCTGAAGAAATACAGCAACATTGATTACATTAGGGAAATGAGCTTTATGGCACTTTGCCTAACCCTTTAGAGTTTGGGAGAACTGCACAGGGAATTCATTAAGGAATTTTGCTCCACTGAACGGTCCTAGCTAAAAAGTGAAGCCTAAGATCCTGGTGCCATCTCAAAAGCTACATTTAAGCCTTGCAATTCCCTATTTGAAATGGCCCAACAACATATTTTTGGGGGAGAAAAGCCCAACAAATAAAATAAAACCAATCAAGCATTCTATATAAAATCATTTCTAGAAAAAACTACCTGAGTAACCAACTACCTGGTACTAAAACATATTTTACATAAGCTTGGGATTATTAGTCTCAGAAATGTCAGAAATCCTTCTATTTCCTAGATAAACAACATATTGCATTTCCTTTTGATCTGCAATTTATCCCATATAATTGCAGTTCTGAGCCCTCAACACTAATTGAAACAAAAAAAACAAACCCTCTAGATATCATGGACAAATACCTAGGATTTGACAGCTTCTCGGTGTCATGATATCTTGCATAAAGATAGTTCCCTGGGCGTGGCTTCCTGCTTTATTTTTATTCACTAAGGGATGGAAGGCACAAGAAAGAATCACAATGATTAATAATCAGCATGCAGGTAATAACTTAGGAAAGGGATAATGAGTTTATGATGGCATGTTCTGCTAAGTGTAACCATCTAAATAAGAGAGCCAGGTGTTTTCAGGAAAGCAACAAGTTCCAAAAGATCCCAAAGGCTACATTTTTTTAACAAAAGGCACACTACATCAAGGCAAGGTGACTCCAGCACAATAGAGCCAAACATTAGGAATTACACTGGAAAAAATTACATTGGATAAACATTGGAATATAGCAGTGTTCCAATATTTGAGAGGCTGCCACTAAGAAAAGAGGGTCAACCTATTTTCCAAAGCACCAAAAGCTAACCAAGGAGAGAAGCAAACTAGAACTAAGAAGATATTTCCTATCAGTGAGAACAATTAACAATTGGAACAGCTTGCCCTCAGAGGTTGTGGGTGTTCCATCAATGGAACACAAGAAATAGGCTTACAGTATATGTGGAGAGAGCTAAACCCAAAGACAAACCAATATACATTCTATTTGAGTAGACATCAGTCATGGTCGAGAATAGATATGGCATGGATGTTGTCAGAAATGAGAACTGACCTCCAGGAGATAGATATAGAAGTGAATATATGGGCTGACCACAATCCGTTAAAAATTACATGGAAGGGACAAAGGAAAAATTGAAATGGACACTGAACTAAACTATTCTAAAAGACAAGGGGTTCACACAAATGATGGAAAAGGAAATGGAATTCTTCTTTAAAGAAAATAGAAAAGAAGAAATATCACTGCAAATTGTTTGGGACATGGCAAAAGCATGTATGCAAAGATTAGCAATAACATATATAGCAAGAAAAAGTAAGAAAAAGAAACAACAGCAAAATACACTACAAGAAGAACTTTAAAAAACTGTAAATAGAATTGCAGAATGATCCGCAAAAAAATAAGAGAAAAGAGAAAATTGAACTAATGAAACCTAAACTAAACCTAATAATATAAGATGAAATGGCACAAAAAATTAAAATGGGGAAACAAAACTTTTTTGAAAGTGCAAATAATCCAGGTAGATGGCTATCATACAAGCTGAAAAAAGAGAAAGAGAAGAAAATGATGTACAAATTGATAGATGAGAAGGGGACTCTTGTTTTAAAGAATTTTATTGGTTTTTAAAATTTATGGGAAAATGGTAGATGGATATACAAAAAATTTTTTGGCAGCTCCATCGTGCTAGAGGTAGGAATCTCTCCAATTCTCACAACTTTTACAGAAAGAAAAAAAAAAACAAAAGAGAAAAGATAAGGAGAAACAGCATCTTATTATACATTGTATCAACCATGTGTTCAATCATCTCTTTTGCCACTTTCTAATATATCAACAATTATAATGATATTCTAGATATATTTATTTTTGTGACCTGAGTCTTTCCATTATTGTTCCCTCCCCCCTGTCCCCAGGCAGAGCCGCAGCCCCTCCCTCCTTCATGTCTTGTATATTGTCGCCTTTTTCACTACCTCTTATATTTCTGTCCTCTAGGAGGGCACTATGTTTTTTAATGAAGGCCTCTGCCTCCACAACTGTGTTAATTCTAATTCTGTTTCCCTCCCAGAAGATCAGCATTCCTTCTGGCAATAACCATCTAAACCAAATTCCTTTGTTATATAATTTCTTTGATAAGGAGGAATACTTCCTCCTATTATCTCTTATTTTTTTCGGAATTTGGTTAAGAATGGCAATTTCTCTATCTTTATATTTTAGTGGTCCCCCCCCTTGTGGCCCCTAGAATCTCATCCCTCATGGTCTTCCTAAGAAATTTGACATGTACTTCCCTTGGAACATTATGTGTTCTGGCATATGCTGAATTAATCCTATAAACCAGATCCATATCCCACCACAACTGTTATTTATCTCTTTTAATATATTCTGCTAAAATTGTAATAATATCCTTAAGATCTTCATCTTCTGTCTCCAGTAGGTTCTGGAATCTGAGAAAGAAGGACATTCTTTCAAGTTCTATCTTTGCCATAAAATTTTCCAATTCTATATTCCCCTTCTGGACTGCCTTAACCTCCTCCCCCAGCCCAACCACGTCCTCCTCCAGCACACCAATTCTCTGTTTATTTTCTGTTTTTTGTTGCTGCACACTTTTAAGCTCTTCTCTAAAATCTGCCACCTCCTTTTTTAACTCATTTTGTCCCTGCATAAGAGCCTGAAACATTTGAGTAACAGATAAATCTTTTGAACTCTCTCCAGTTCTTTCTTGTTGTGAAAATGATGAAATTTTTGTCTGTTGAGTCGTTGGACTGGATGTAGAAGTCAGTGCCGAGGCTGCTTTGCCTGAGGGTGGTTTTCTAGGCCCCACTATCTAAGTTCAGAGATGAGTATAAATCTTTTGCAAAAGAAATGGCGTCTGTGAAGCACGCAGCCGAGCGAGTCCGAGAAGACAGGCAAATCCAAAAGTGAAAATTAACCCTCTGTCACTGTTCGAAGCCAAGAAGTCACTAAAAAAATATATATCAAATAATCCAAATCCAGAAAGACCACGTAACAGGAGAGTCTCCAAGAGTCCTTCAGGGGGGATAATATAAAGCCAGACTTTCTTCAAAGGTAGTTTCAAAAGGCAGACTTCATTTATAAGTGTGAGGAAGGAGACAGAAGCAGGCCATCTTAGCTCCCCCTTTTACAGGGAATCAGGAGCAGAACATCAAAAACTTCCATAAAGCTTTAAAAACAACTCAGCAATCACCTCTTGCAGTTATGATATAAATCTTTTCACATAGTTAGTTCAAGTGGCTAATTCAACTTTTTGCTCTCTCTCTCCATTCCGAGTTTGAGAGATAGTCCAAATGCCGCTTTGCCTGAGAGGGGTAGAAGAAAAAAGCAACCCCCCTCCAATCTTCCAACTTCAAACAGATTGAATCCACAACTTACAAAAAAGCCGCTGCTCATCAATTAAAAGCAGTTAAGGAGATTGGGGCGAACTTCTCACCTCCAGCACTTCAGCCGCTGCATGTAGTCAACTCTTTCCTTCCAGAATCCATTCAGCGAAGGTGCTGCTATGCACCCCCTATGCTCCCTGGCTCCTAAAGTGAAACTGGAACCCCCCCCCCATGGCTGCTGCCTATCCGGGGGGTTCCAGCAAGCCGCCCTATGGCAGGTGGTCCCTCCAAGACCGCCTGTGCTTCTAAAAAGGAGCCCACCAGAGAAGCAAACAGCAGATCAACGTCCATCGCCTTCGGAAGCCGGAAGCGATCTCTGAGAAGGGGACTCTTCACCACCAGAATGAAGATTAAAAAAATAATAATAATCCAGGAATTTTTCAAGAAACTTTACAGTCAAGAAAAAAAAATGTCAGAAGATACAATAAAACAATATTTGGAAAAAGCTGGTCTGCCTAAACTACTGGACAAAGTGAGAGTAATGTTAAATGAAAAAATAACAACAATGGAACTAATAGAGGCAATTAAAAGCCCCCCCCCCGAAAAAACCCAACCCAATAAAACACCTGGACCAGATTGGCTTCCAGTAGTATTCTATAAAAATTTACAAGAGGTACTAAAGTTGTCAATGCTGGAGGTCTTTAATGAAATGCTATTAGGGGCAAGCTCCCCAAAACATGGACAGAAGCATACATTGCCTTAATATCAAAGAAAGATTCAGATCCTCAACAGATTAAAAAACTACATACCAATATAATTATTAAATGTATTTAATATTTAAATTGGAAAAATGAAACTATACCCATAGATAAAAATGTAATAAAGAAAATATTAGACTGTGCTGAAATGGACAGGTTAATGATGAAAATTAAGGCTAAAGAGAAAACAGAGTACTATTTAACTTGGGATCTATTTTATAAAGGCTTAGAAAATAGAAGCAGAAGGTAGTTATTTATAATTAAGGACGATTAATAAAATAAATGTAATAAATGCAAATGAAACAAATATATATGTATATATATAAGCAATAATACCATAAGTAATATTATCACTGGATTATATCTGCTTATAGATTAAATTATATAGAACAATTAGAAGGGAAGATTGTATTGTAAGTATTATGAGAATAATGGTTATGATTATGGTGTGTATAAAATTATGTGTATTTAAAAGAGACTTGATATAGTCAGCATACCGCCGTTGCAGAAATGGAAACATTATGTATAACAGAGGAAAATTTATACTAAAAATAATTTGTTTAAAAAAGAAAAAAAAACTGTAGGTGTTGCATCACTGGAAGCTTTTAAGAAGATATTTGTCTGGAATTGGTATTGGTCTCCTGCTTGAGCAGAGCGCTGGTCTAGAAGACCTCCAAGATCCCTTCCAACTCTGTTATTCTGCTATTTAATTTAAGGGGAGGTTAAGGGGCCCAAAGGACTCCTTCCACTTTACAATCAATGCCGTGATTCAGGCAGTCATTAAAACAGGGGTTTATCTCCTTGCCAATTCTCCTTAGCAGCCAACATCTCTGTTATTTTCCTGTGCTAACTTTATTCCTATCGTGACCTGGAGAGGAATTTTGAGCTATTATTAACATTACCTTTGCAAGCGGCTATAGCTGTGGTGTTTGGCTGGCAATCAAAGCAATATGTATGATACCAACAGAACTCAATTCTAAGAACAGTGTTTACATTGTCCTC